>NC_045554.1:7676619-7759119 GCF_009769535.1 Thamnophis elegans
GACCCAGATTGGTGGGGGCAAGAGGCTGACTCTGTAACCACTTAGAGAGGGCTTAAAAGCACTACGAAGCGGTATATAAGTCTAAGTGCTATTGCTAACTGGATTTGTAGCCCACCTCGTGAATCTTCAGAATGTGATCTCCCCCCCCCCCCCCCACACACACACAACTCACCATGTCAAAGTCTGAGCGTAGATCAAATCCAAACATCCGAGCGATGTCGAATTCTGGCACTCCAAGGTTTTGTACAGCATTTGGTGCACTAATTCTGAAACGGCAGATTTGTGAGTAGGAATTTGGCAACATCTTTTTAGAACAGATTAGGCACGGCTCTGCAGAAAGACATTCTGGGATGTTTAATGATTTATAAGGAATATTTTCCAAAAAGGGAAGTTGTTCTTTTGATCAATTGAAGATTATCAGAAGCACAAGTCACCAGGATATAATAAACTAATTTAGACCTGTGAATGATAATCTAAGTTAGCAAGTTAGCATTACAGTAGCATTTTTTTTATTTTGGCAAAGGAAAAGAAGAACCATACTACCACCTCTTACAGTACTAGACAACACAGGATCGACAGTTTGAGACCTTCTCATTTCTAGGATCTATCATACCTCACGACCTAAAATGGACACCTAACATCAAAACAACAAAGAATGTTCTTTCTGTGCCAACTCAGGAAGCTTAAACTGCCCAGGAGCTGCTGATTCAGTTCTACAGAGGAATTTATTGAGTCTGTCATCTGCACCTCCATAACTGGTCTGGTTGTTCTGCAACCCACAAGGCAGACACAGACTTCAACGATAATTAGAAACTGCAGAAAAAAACAATTACGGCTAACCTGCCTTCCGTTGAGGACTTGCACACATTCACGAGTCAAAAAGAGGCCGTGAAAATACTACAGACCCCTCAAATCCTGACATAAATTGTTCAACTCCTACCCTCCAACACACGGTTCCACCACAAAACCGCGGACGACAAAATCGCGGTCGATGAAAGCGCGTATGTGACGTCATCACAGCGCGACGAAAAAGATCGAATGTAAAAATAAAGCAAAAACCTTACCCTAACCCCCCCAAACCTAACACTAAACTAACCCTAAACCTAACCCTAAACCTAACCCTTAACCTAACCCTAAACCTAACCCTAAACCTAACCCTTCACCTAACGAAAAACCTAACGCTAACCCTTAACCTAACGCTAAACGTAACACTAACGCTCTAAACCTAACCCTAACCCTTAACCAAACCCTAACCCTAACCCTTAACCTAACGCTTACCTTTATGTGAATCGGCTTGCTGTAATTTAATTTTTATTTCAATTTTTCGATCTTTTTCATCGCGTTGTGATGACGTCACATACGCGATTTCGTCGACCGCGCTTTTGTGGAACGCGGTTTTGACGGGTCACGCAAACAACGCTATAGGACACTGCACACCAGAACAACTAGACACAAGAAGTTTTCGGGTGCCGAACCAGTAGTAATGGCAGCAGGAACCCACCCCTGTGTTGTACCTTACGATTCGTGATAAATGTATCTTGTCTTTTTATGTACCCTGAGAGCATCTGCACCAAAGACAAATTCCGTGTGTGTCCAATCACACTTGGCCAACAAAGAATTCTATTCTATTCTTACAAATGGGTACAACAAGGTAAACCAGTTACGGCTAACCTTTGCCCCATCGTGTGCCAAAAGCGGGGGGAGCGCAGAGGGGTCATGCGCGAGTGTGCCCACACCCATAATTCTATGTGTGCTAACCCACCCACCCGCGCACATGCGCACGCTACCCCTGCCCTCCCCGTCACTTCCGAGTTGCCCGTAGGCTCCAGAGGCGAAAAAAGCCCTATGGGAAACTGGAAGTCACTTCCAAGTAGCCCCATGGGCCATTTTCCGCACTCAGGAGGCTTCAGGCGGCTTCCCTGAAGCCTCCAGAGGGAGGTAAACGGCCCAACGCATGAACCGGAAGCCCGTTCCCAAACTTCCAGTTTGCGCATTGGGTTGTTCTTTGCCCTCCGGAGGCTTCAGGGAAGCCTCCGGAGGGCGAAAAACAGCCGAAAAAGAAGGCCAAAGTCAGCCGGCCAGTACGTGGATGCACGCTGGACTGACAGCAACGCCTCACGTGTCCTAACAATGGCTCTGCGTGCCACCTTTGGCACGCGTGCCATAACGTTTCGCCATCAACGGAGGTAGACCTTCAGCCAACCCATTCTCCCAACTTCTATTTAGAAACTGAAACAAATTCCTCATTTCTGGATGTGCTTAGAAGAACTCTTTTTTCCATTTTTAAATGAATTATCGTTTGCAGATTCTGCTGCTGTAATTGTGGCCTAGCAGAGATGCTTCCAACCTGCTTATCCTATCTAGGAATTTCAAACCTAGATGAGAATATGAGTAGTTTTGCAAACTTGCGACCAGAAGGGAGGCCTCAAATTCTGTGTTGTTAAAGTGAGTGATGCCCAATTTTACATCTTTTTTTTTTTTCTCCGTTGGTTAAGCGGAATCCTTGCGGTTTTAAGTGAATCGCAGTCAGTAAGCAAATCTGTCTTCCCCTATTGCTGTGCTTGTTAGAAGCCAGCTGGGAAGTTCGGAAATGGGGATCACATGACTCCCCAGGATACGGGAACTGTTGTAAATATGTGCCAGAGGGCAAGCACCCAAATACTGATCATGCGAGTGTTTGAACGATGTGATGGTTATACCCTGTTTCCCCGAAAATAAGCCCTCCTCAGATAATAAACCCAATTGGGCTTTTGAGCGCATGCAGTAAGCCCTCCCCTGAAAATATTGCAACACAGCAGCAGCCATGAGGTGACCACGCTCGCCACCTCACCACTGAGCCAAGGTGGCGCAGTGGTTAAATGCAGCGCAGGCTACTTCAGCTGACGGCAATTCAGCAGTTCGACTGTTCAAATCCCACCAGGCTCAAGGTTGACTCAGCCTTCCATCCTTTCGAGGTGGGTAAAATGAGGACCTAGACTGTGGGGGCAATATGCTGACTCTGTAAACCGCTTAGAGAGGGCTGAAAGCCCTATGAAGCGGTATATAAGTCTAACTATTGATATTGCTCCTGCACTTATTATTTTTAAGACCTCCCCGAAAGATAAGACCAAGCACTTATTTCGGGGGAGGATGTCAAAAGAAAATAAGACCTGTCTTATTTTCAGGGAACACAGTAAGTGCAAGGACTGGTCATCCTTTTTTTCAGAGACTTTTTAACTTAAACGGTGCCCAACAAATGGTTGTTAAGTTGGGAGTGTTAGTATGAAAGTTTGATTTTGATCAAATTACAGACTTATGGACATACCGTAGTAAAATTCGCCAAAGAATGAACCGAGGAGGCAGCAGACAAAGTCTGCTATAAGCAGACGGTATATATCTTGACCAATGAAGGTTTCCCAGCACTAATGGGAGAAACAGAGATTTTAAAAAAATAGTCATGTATTCATAAAACACGTGAAAGCCAGTTCCAAGCCTGTGAACATCAACTCACAGAATTCTCAGCAGTGGTTGTGCTGGCTTGGAACTTCTGGGTAAAAACATTATGTGCCTGGAAATATACTGAGAAGGCCGAGTTGTGCCACAAATCGTGTTTAATGTGAAGAACGCAACTATCTTTCATAACCTAGTTTATGGCTTAATGTATTGTACAAAACCGATCTTTAGAAGGCCAGATCCTGAAGAGGAAACTCAAAGACTTTGGCCACTAATGAGAAGAAAGACTCACTGGAGAAGAGCCTCAGCTGGGAAACGATGGAGGGCAAAAAGAAGAAGAAGGGGATGACAGAGAAGGAGGGTGGCTGGATGGAGTCACTGAAGCAATCGGCGTGAGGTTGGTAAAGGACAGGAGGCCTGGAGGAATGTTGTCCAGGGGTCCACAATGGGTCGGACACAACTTCCATCTGCCAGCCAATGTCGGCTGGCGACTCCCCCGGGGGGAGAGCCTTCTCTGTTGCAGCTCGGCCCTCTGGAACGCGCTCCCTGCTGAGATCCGGATCCTTACTACCCTCACGCCTTCCGCAAAGCCACCAAGTCCTGGCTGTTCCAGCAGCTGGGGGAGCTGAGAGCAATCTACTCCATAGTAATTGTGAATGTTTGGTTTTGTTTTTAATATGTTGTCTTTTGTCTTGTTCCCCCCCTTTCCCTTGTCTTTGATGAGCCGCCCGGAGTCCTCCGGGATGGGTCGGCATACAGAACAAATAAATAATAAGAATAATAATAATAACTTTGCAAACTAACAATTGTAAAAAAAAAAAACAGCAATGCAGGCTGATTCAATGGACCCTAGGTATCTAAACCCATGGCTTAGGCAACAATCTCTGGATTCAGAGATGAGCTTGAGTGACAGAAGGCCTCGCATCGCTTACAAGGAATTTTTGCACCAGTATCAAAACATGTTTTTTTTTTGGGGGGGGGGGAACACAACCTACCTCCACTTTGGATAGAGCTACCTCGTGGAGCCAGTAGTCGCAGAGGATTCCAATGACGATATTTTCAGGAGGACATTCCTACAAAGAGGAAGCAACAGCTCTCAGGGTCAGAAGCGTTGGGATGCCACAATTGCTCCTCGAAGTCTGTCCTGAACGGTTTGGAGTTGGGGATTTGAAAGCAATCGTCTGTTCATGGAAAAAGAACTGCTTCCTTCCCTCTCCCCTGTTACAGTGGCCTAGGGGAGTGCATTAGGATGTAGAACATCCAGGTTCCAGTCCCCTATCAGCCACAGAAACTCCCGGAAGGGGGACAGGACTTTGAGCCAGCTCTCTCTCAGGCCAACTCACACCCAAAGAGATGGATGGATGGATGGAAAAACTGGAGGAAGGGATAGGCTAAGCGACGGTCAGAGGTGAAGGATTGCCTGTACAGTCAATAACAGTTAAATGGCTGATAGGGTGCGGTTTCTTCAAAGGAGGATTAAAAAGGGACCCCAATGTACTGATAATAGCAGTGTAGATCTGGTGCCTGGGATAGGTGAACTTTTCAAACTAAGCTGGAGAAGGAGTACAGGAACGGCACCACGTGGTTAAGGAGGCTCACCACAATGGGCAAGATCAGCATGGTAGCTTCATTCTGCAGCTTTGTATTTTCCTCACTCAGAAATAACTTGAAAGAGAGCGAAAGAGAGAGAGAGAGAGAAGAGAAGAGAACCTTTTGTTAAGAGCTCAAAGTAATTTGCTTGAGTGTCAGACCTGGAAGCCATCTTCTACACTGGGCCTTCAGGCCTACCATAATTTCTACTGTGGGAAAATGGAAGTGGGGATTATATGGAGTATGGGAGAGACAGAGTCAAAATAACATTCCGTTCTCAGAGAGTCAAGGACGTCTTGCCGTGCAGCTGCAATGAGGCAACCTGGGAGGCATCTCCACTTTGGATGGTGCCTGATTGGACCATGTGATGGGCAATGTTGTCAGACCCAGAAGCCATCTTTTACACTGGGCCTTCAGGCCTGTCACATTTTCTACTGTGGGAAAATGGGAGGGGGGGATTCTATGGATCATGGAAGATTATAGTCAAAATAACATTCCTTTCTCAGAGAGTCAAGGACATCCTGCCCTGCACCAACCAGCCACTTTGGGAGGGACCTCAAGACTTATTTTACAGTTCCCGACTTTTAAGAAGGTTGGTGATTGTGGTATCTCAGTCCATCCACCTCTCTTGAATTTGGAAAGCGGGTTCTCAGCTCAATACTTGGAATCAGGGCAAAAAAGCAACTAGAAAATGAAGGAGGGACAGGTTGAAAGCACCAGCGACCCCTGCGACTGGAAGCAAGGGCAGGATGGGTTCCCCTATCTAGACTTCATTTCAATTTTAATTTCATAAATGTAAATAGGGTTGCATCTAATTAACTGCCCTGTTTCCTGAAAATAGGACCTCCCTGGATAATAAGCCCAATCGGGCTTTGAGCGCATGCGCTAAATAAACCCTGCCCTGAAAATAAGCCGTACCCGAAAATATGGCAACACAGCAGCAGCCATGAGGTAACCACGCTCGCCGCCTCCTGCACCTCAAAACTAATAAGACCTCCCCAAAAATAAGGCCAAGCGCTTATTTCAGGGGTCAAAGAGAATAAGACCCTGTCTTGTTTTCACGGAAACATGGGTAATTACATCCCTGTGATGACTCTTCCGGGATTTTCAATGTTGCCCCGTCCTTCAATGCAGCTTCATTAAAAATGACAAGCTGTAGCAATGTTTGGAGAGACTTTATGGACTACACCCAGGTTGGGTGGAGAAGAAATATATCCTCCTATTATCAATCTTAGTCCCTCCATCAACACACTGTCAAGAATATACAGTCATGTCTAAAACCCATTCCCAGAAACAGTATGCATTCATTTATTCACGCTTTAGTAAAGGTATGGGGGGAAAAGCCAAAGAAACGGGGGGGGGGGGGGGGAGCCAAAGAATTGCAGCTGACCTCTAAATTGACGAGGGAAAAGAAGTAAATGCCAGCGCAGGAAGCCACCGCGAAGCCCAACGCGAGGAACCACATGGCCAGATGAATCAAGAGGCGCTGAATCCTTTGTTGTGGGGTCAGCTTCAGAGATTCAATGTGCATTTCAGAAAGAGTCTCCTAGGACGAAAAAAAAGAGAGGGTAGAGAAGTTAGAAGCAGGAAGCAGGAATTCAGCTCTGGCTCCGCATTCGATCGCTGCCCTAAGAGCCCTGGTGACACAGTACTGCAGACTAACTCTGCCCACCGCCTGGAGTTCGATCCTCACGGGGTTCAAGGTTGACTCAGCACTTTTTTTTTGCAGATTTTTTAAATTATTTTTTCCCTTCTACAACACCTTACCGTCATTACATCAACATTGTTATGTCATCATACCTGTACATGTATATAATATTTCATTTCTATATTTACACACCTTTATACACAGTTCTATATATATTTATATATAGTTTTTTTGGCTTAATTAATGTTATTCTTGTTTTGCAGTCATTTGTACCAATTGTTCCAAATTTCATAATATCCCGACTCTTCTTTACCTTTTAATTTTAGTGTTAATTTGTCCATCTCTGCACAATCCAAAGGTGTTTTTATCACTAATTCGTCCGAGGGGGGTATTATTTTGTTTCCAGCATTGGGCAAAGCCCTTCCATCCTTCCGAGGTTGGTAAAACGAGGACCCGGATTGTTGGGGGGGGCATTATGCTTACTCTGTAAACCGCTTAGAAAGTGCTCTAAAGTGCTGTGAAGTGGTATCTAAGTCTAAAGTGCTATGGCGATTGCTACTGTGAAGTTTCAAAAATTCCACATTGGGAATTAATACAGGAGAATATTTGTAGCTCAGGACTGAAATGAGGGGTTCCTTGGTGGTCTCTGAGCTTGGTGGTTTTCTTGCAGGCATTTCTTGCCTAACATTGTCAGTGCTAGAAGGGAGTAAGGTTTGTGGAAGAAAGGAGGGGGAGGACTATGCAATCAGAGGTGTTCTGAGTTGGTTGTTTTCTTGCAGACATTTCATTACCCAAAGTGGTTAACATCATCAGAATCTGGGTAATGAAATATCTGCGAGAAAACAACGAAGCTCAGAGGATTTAATTAGCACAATTGAAGGGTATTAGTAAAAGGGGGGGATTGTGTATGAATATCATTTTATGTATCAAATATTTCTCCTTTCTACTTCTCAAAAGAAGACGATCAAAGGACGGGACCCAAGGAATGGTGAGAAAGCCATGGACCACAGAATGAAATTAGTTTCTGCTCTGTCAACTCTCCTGAGGAAAAAAAAATGACCTCTCGATGGATTAATCATTTCAATGCGACTGTTGTCATCTTTACCTTGATCTGCGTGCGGATGTTTTTCTGATTCATCTGCACAGCTTTCTCATCCATCACATTGAAGTCCCAGATGCAAAGCAGCTTGGCAGCGTTTCCCGCGTGCATCTGAGGCATAACGATGTGGTTACGGAAGGATTTTGCCATGCTGTAGTGACCAAGGCATAGGGAGAATGGGATGGAGAAAGAGAAGAGGTGGCATGCATCTTTAGATAACGTTTGCACATCCACAATGGGGGAAAAATTGCATAAATGTCATTTGGAATGCTATTATTTCAATCTGGTTTATAATTTGGTCTTCAAACTTCTGGCCAGGTGGCAGCAGACAGTCCCTGTAAAGACCCCAAAATTTATATATACATACCATGATACCTTGGTCCTCACTGCTTTGAAACTCATCAAATTTGGTACTCAATCCATTTTGATGCTAACATTCTGTCCCAGTACTCATACTTTGTTTAGTACTCAATGCACAAAACTAGAACTTGTCGGTGTCAATTGTCTTGTGACTCATAAGGTAAAGGCAAAGGTTCCCCTCGCACATGTGTGCTAGTCGTTCCCCACTTAGGGTATGGTGCTCATCTCCGTTTCAAAGCCGAAGAGCCAGCGCTGTCCGAAGACGTCTCCGTGGTCATGTGGCCAGCACAACTCAATGCTGAAGGCGCACGGAGCGCTGTTACCTTCCCACCAAAGGTGGTCCCTATTTTTCTACTTGCATTTTTTACGTGATTTCGAACTGCTAGGTTGGCAGAAGCTGGGACAAGTTAACGGGAGCGCACTCTGTTATGCAGTGCTAGGGATTCGAACCATCGAACTGACGACCTTTCTGACTAACAAGCTCAACGTCTTAGCCACTGAGCCACTGCGTCCTGCTTGTGACTCACTACATTATTCCTTGTGGGAGAAATTTATTTGGTACTCATCATGCCTCCCGGAACGGTTTAACGATGAGTGCCACTGTTCATCCTTTTTTTCAATTTGATGGAATTTGGAAGAATTGGCAAAAGCCCTGATAAATTACGTGACCCGTCAAAACCGCGTTCCACAAAAGCCCGGTCGACGAAATTGCGTATGTGACGTCATCACAACGCGACGAAAAAGATCAAAAAATTGAAATAAAAATTAAATTACAGCAAGCCGATTCACATAAAGGTAAGGGTTAGGTTAAGGGTTAGGGTTAGGGTTAGGGTTAGGTTAAGGGTTAGGGTTAGGTTTACAGCGTTAGCGTTACGTTTAGCGTTAGGTTAAGGGTTAGCGTTAGGTTTTTCGTTAGGTTAAGGGTTAGGTTTAAGGTTAGGTTAAGGGTTAGGTTTAGGGTTAGGTTTAGGGTTAGGTTTGGGGGGGTTAGGGTAAGGTTTTCACTTTATTTTTACATTTTTCGATCTTTTTCGTCGCGCTGTGATAACGTCACATACGCGCTTTCGTCGACCACGATTTTGTCGTCTGCGGTTTTGTGGTGGAACCGATAAATTAATCAGCTAATCTCAAAAGGGTGTGGGTGTGGGTGTGGATGGGTGTTACAGGCACACACAGAAGAAAAATGTTCCACTAAGCTGAAAGCATAAATCCTTGAGATTAGCCTTATCCCAGTTTATGTCAATGCACTCTAGTTTTTATATAGATCTTTGCCTGCATTTTACCACTTTGTGGTAAATCAGCATTCTTGTGGCCCATTTTCTCTCTACAAGGCAACTGCTAGGGAGGGGCTGTGTGGCCAGGTCCAATTACAAGCAACATAATAAATGAAACCAGGAAGAGAATTAAAGGAACATTTATTTAAATAAGTCAATTGCTTCGCAGTGATTGAAGTTCATTTGCCCTGGCTGTTCCTTTTGCTTTTCATTCTTTTTTTTAAAAAGCAGCAACCATTTCAGGAGAGTTTATTTAAAATAGTAGAAAGAGATTATTCGAAGATACTAAAGTATTAAAACTCTTGGGTCTGTAACCTTTAAATGAATGAAATACTGCATCATAAAGCTCCCCTTGCACATATGTGCTAGTCGTTCTTGACTTTAGGGGGCGGTGCTCATCTCTGCTTCAAAGCCGAAGAACCAGCGCTGTTCGAAGATGTCTCCGTGGTCATGTGGCCGGCATGACTAAATGCCGAAAGTGCACAGAACGCTGTTCCCTTCCCACCAAAGGTGGTTCCTATTTTTTCTACTTGCATTTTTTTACGTGCTTTCAAACTGCTAGGTTGGCAGAAGGTGGGACAAGTAACAGTGGCTCACTCCGTTACGCGGCGCTAGGGATTTGAACCACTGAACTGTTTTCTTAGCCACTGAGCCACCGCATCATAGGTTAATCCTTTTTGAACTAGATACCTCAAATGGGCTACTTTACAGAATGCGTCCAAAATCCAAGATTCCTATGGAATTGAAATTCGGCAAAATTTGATAAAACGTTTTAGGCCATCAACATTATCATAAAGAGTTTCTATCATAGTACAACATTTCCTAGGCTGATGTTTGACTTGCTATTTATTTCAAAATGGTAATGTTTCCAAGGCTGATCCATCTCTGAACGTTATCCCCACCTATTCCAATGAAGGTTGTAGGTTAGAAGCTGTGTCATTGTGGAGAGGACTGAGAAGTTTGGTAAAGGAATCTCTCTGAAAGGATGACCCAATTGGGTCATGGGTGATCTAGTAGAGACTATTAAAGACCACTCCCCCCACCCCTATTGTAGTCCCAACACCTTAACCAACGTACCTGTAGATCAAGCTCAGAAAGCAGATGATAAAATAAATCCCAATTGTGAAAATGTAAGCCAGTTGCATGTAATACGGTGAGGCATTCTCAATTTTTGCTATTGTACTGTTGGTATAGAAGCCGCTGTAGAGTACTGTGTTTGTAAAATAACCCTGGGACAATAAGAGAAAGTAGTATCAGAATTCAAGAGGTCAGCAAATATTTTATTGTTAGTATCAGTTGTTTTAATACTCTTCCCTCTCCATAGAGGCAGAGAAGGTTTATGGGCTGTTTCACACTGGGTTTATTTTGTAACTTACTTACCTTACTTACTTACTTACTCACTTTACTTACTTACTTACTTTACTACTTACTTTACTTACTTACTTACTTTATTTACTTACTCACTTTACTTACTTACTTACTTACTTACTCACTTTACTTACTCACTTTACTTACTTTACTTACTTACTTACTTTACTTACTTTACTTACTTACTTACTTACTCACTTTACTTACTTACTCACTTTACTTACTTACTCACTTTACTTACTTACTTTACTTACTTACTCACTTTACTTACTTTACTTACTCACTTTACTACTTACTCACTTTACTAGTCACTTTACTTACTTTACTTAGTCACTTTACTTACTTACTTACTTTACTTACTTACTTTACTTACTTACTTTACTTACTTACTCACTTTACTTACTTACTTACTTTATTTACTTACTCACTTTACTTACTTACTTACTTACTTACTCACTTTACTTACTTTACTTACTCACTTTACTTACTACTTACTTATTTACTTGCTACTACTGTACTTACTTTACTTACTTTACTTACTTACTTACTTTAACTACTTTACTTACTTACTTACTTACCTTACTTATTTGGTTTATTTGATGCCCATTTTGCCTTGAGGTAAAAGCAAGCTCTTTTTAGGATGCTTCCCTTTAAACAGGTATTTATTTTAACTGTTTTAACAGGCAATTAAGAGTCACATACCTTACTAAAACATGCAGAGGTTTGCTTGCTGGGTTTTAGCATGTTGTATGAATCCAAACACTGAAATGAGGAGGGCTCCTTGCTGCTCTCGGAGAAATGTTTGTTTTTTTTAAGCCGTTCCATTACCCAAACAAGGTAATGTCACTGCTAGTGATGACTAGCACTGATGATGTTACCTAGTATGGGCAATGAAACGTCTACAACAGGGGTGTCAAACTCAAGGCCCGCAGGCTGGATCTGCCCCATGGGGTGCTAGATCTGGCCCACAGGGCCACCCCAAAAAACAGAGAAGGATCAGCCCGTGGTGCCTCTGCCAGCGAAACAGGAGCGCGGGAGGGCTGCGTGCAGCTCTGTTTTAGCTGGCAGAGGGTTGCAGGAGGCCGTCGCAACCAAAAACGGAGCTCGAAAAGCCCCGTTTTTGCTAGCAGATCACTCTGGCCACTACAGGCGCCCCCGACATGAGTGAAGTTGAGCTGGGCACGCCCACCCCAGCCACGCCCACCCCAGCCTCCTGAGGACAAACACAACTCTGATGCAGCCCTCAATGAAATCAAGTTTGACACTCCTGATCTACAAGAAAACAACCAAGCTCATAGAGCATCAAGTCAACCCTGAGCTACAAATGTTTTCCTTTATTGCTAAGCACTGAAGTCTGTAAAAAGCCACGATTGATGGCTTAGCAGGTGAAGTGAACCCAGCCACCCTTCGCTGAATCAACAAACCACAATTAAATTCATCTGGCTGGTACAGTGGAAAGAAAGAACAGCTCTGTCTTCATTTTTGTTTTCATTTTATAAACCTACGTACAGCTCCGGTCAAAATTCCAGACTGGTGAAGGAAAGGTGATTCGGTTGGGCCCCAATGAGTTGAGGAATTGCGAGAAAACTGAAGTTGACCAGGAAGGAGGAAAACGTTGAACATGAGGAGCCACGTCAGGAACACAAAGTAGGAATGGATGCTGGTCCCGAATTGGCTGCCAATGTCTTTGAGTGCCTTCTGCCAAAACTGGAAGAGCTGAAGGCAGTCGACCCAAACCGTTCTTTAGCTGCCGGAAGAACTGGGAGAAGAAAGCCAAAATCACAACCAACAGGAGACTTGGCTAAATACATTCGTCTTCCTCCTCTCAACAAGTGGTCCTTCTTCCACAACATCCCGCCTTACCAAAGCTGTGCTGTAGAAGCATTGGGCGCAACAGTTAAGTTGAGCCCCCTGGTTGTACGTCTTCTTTTTTCTTTCTGTTAGAACACGGTTCCTGTCAGATATCAAACAGCAACAATAACATAAGGCAGATGGATGGAAGCAAGCTCTTTTAAAACTCATTCTATCTGTTCAGCTAATTCTAAATTAGCATGGGTAAACTAGTACAGTGGCATAACTAAAAAGTATAAAACTCCAGGAGTGTTTTGAAGCAGCTTTTTCCCTATTTCATTCTCCTCAGTGGTGAGATTCAGCCGGTTCACACCTATCCAGGAGAACCGGTTGTTAACTTTCTAAGCAGTTCGGAGAACTGGGATTTGGAAGAAATCTTTTGTTTTTTCCCACTCTACAGGGCTAATCCTGTAAGGAAGGCAGGGAGGAAACATTCTGGTGTTGTTTCTAGCCTCATCTTTATTGCCCTGCTTACAGAAACTGCCTCTCCGGTTAACCCTTATTACATTGAAACAGCTAAGGCGAAGCGCCCATCGAAGTGAGTTAAATTGTTTGAATCCCACCACTAATTTTCCTCCTTTCAAGTAAGACTGACTTCCATTAGCAAAATGAAACCATGCGCACAACGTGCTTGCTTAAACATTTAAAACTCTTTGTCATCTAACTACAGAATATTTAGGTATTTTGTACCTATAACCACCTATAGAGCAGTTGACGAAACAAAGACAAAACAGTTCTACATAAATCCAGAGAGAAAATTAAAGTGAGAGCCAAAAACAGTATAAAAAAGATTTTCCAGCATTTCAATTAAACGATCTTTTTCTATGTCTAATAGAAATGTCTATATGCAAATACTTGCTAGATATGTATAACGTCTGAATGCAAGTACACAGATGTTTATATACATTTTTCCTAGATGCAGAGAAGAAGAAGAAAAAGAAGGAGGTGAAACATTTACATTTGAAAGGGTGCATTTTTAATCCTTGTACATTAACTTAAGTACCCTCAGGATACAAATATGTGCCTGCTACCTAATCTCACGTTTTTCTTTCATGGATTTGGGAATCTTCTGGATTGCTTTGATTCTTTGATGCGTGGACATGCTTGACATATCGCTGATTAATTTTTCTTCTGCAAAAATAAAGATGGCAATAAAGTCAGGAGAGCATGCATCCCATAAAACTGTCATTATTCCCTGATTTCAGGTAAGTTGCTTTGAGTGAGCCAATCCCGTAGGTAAGAGGCAATGCAACCTCACCAAAGCAAATAATGAGGTGGCAGGCTGAACCAAGGTAGGCCTCAAGCCTGAACCAAACTAAGGTTTCATGATATTAAGCTTTAACTGTTCATATATAGAAATTGCAAAGTCTGCTTTTAAAACATGGGTTGACACGGGTTAGAAGGAAGTCTGCACCTCTATCTGCTGGCTTGACTGTAAATATGTATGTTGAAAGGTTTTGCTGCTTACTTTAATCATACTGACCAATGGTGGATTGAAGCTTATGAATTGTACACGCAGGTTGACCTGAGGGCTCCAGACAGGGGTGGGTTTCAACCGGTTCGTGGCGGTCCCTGCGAACCGGTTGGTCGCCGAACCCGGAAGTAAGTAACTTTTGGGAACGGCGAAGGGTGCGCCCGCCCGCCCGCGGTCCTTACCCGGTTTTGACAAGTTCTGCGCTTCCACGCATGCGCAGGACGCATACAGCGCCTGCACGATCGTCCAGGAGCAGCTGGAGCATCGCACAGACGCTAGTACGCACGTGTGCACCGCGCGCGTGCATGAGGACGCCGCCGACCCCGTTCCAACCGAACCGGTTGGAACGGGGCGAGAAACCCACCCCTGGCTCCAGAGGATGTGAGGATGTTGAATGACAGATTTATTGCACAGTCAATAAATACGGAAAACATTGCAGAAACTAGAGGGCGCTTTAGGGGAAAATACTGCAGAATTGTTGGAAGTAGCTAGGAAAGTGTTCATTAATAGGGACAGGGCAGAGAAAAAGGGAAAGGATGCCCGCATATGCATGAGAAGACTGAGCTATTGGCTGTGGCATTGCACAGGAACAAAGCAGGCATTGGTAGATATGTAGATTTGTAGATGGCTTTGACAAGGGCTCCAGTTTTAGCTTTACCAAATTCAAATAAGCCATTTAATTTGTATGTGGGTACAAAAAAGAACATAGCTTTGGGAGTGTTGACCCAACAACTTGGAAAGTGGCAACAACCGGTAGCCTACAACAATAAGAATCTTTTGTATCCCTATAGTCAATGATTATAACAACAATAATCGGGGTTCCTGATGAGATTTTAAAATTTGTGATGAATACCGAAGAGAGCAGAATTAAAACAAATAAATAAATAACTCACCTTCTTTCCTCTTTGCTTCTATATATTCTGGGTCTAAACGAAGCGAGCTGGTCCTTGCAAAAGTTTCATAATTGTGTCGCCTGCCACGCCTCTGGATAATATTTACTATAGAAAAGAATTCACCATAGCAAGTTTCAATGAATTTGCAATTAACTGCACAATAATACATGCATAAAAAACTGCTGGTGACCTTCTACCGCTGCACCATAGAGCAGTGTTTCTCAACTTTGGCAACTTGAAGATGTCTGGACTTCAACTCCCAGAATTCCCCAGCCAGCATTCGCTGGTTGCCCACTCCCCTCTTTGGAAGAGCTTTATAGTTCCCGCTGCGTTGAAAAGGTTCAAAACGTTCTTTTTTTTTTGCAATTTTTTTTTATTTTTAAACATAAAAAAACAACATAAAAAAATTCTCATCCATTACATACAGCATGTCGTTTGGTTAATTTTATAGTGTAAAAATATTCAGAATGGGATAAGTGATTATATAAAGGTATATCGTTATTAAACAGACAATCAAGAATGTAAGGGGATTAGGTTTATTGAAAAGAAAGAAATATTAATCGTAATTGAATATATGTTGTACAATGAAAGTGAGGTATTTAGTTACGTTAGATGGAAAATCTGTGATTGTGTATGTAATTGAGAATATGGATGCAAAAACACTTGTAACCAAACGAGAAAGTTCAAAACGTTCTTAAGGATCCATCTCATCCTGGGCTCCCTTTTTTTTTGAACTATTACCATCTGGCAGACGGTACAGGACAATAAAAACAAGGGCAAATAGGCTGAATAAGGGCTTCTATTCTTGTCTACCAGTAACTATATTGAAGTCTACTGTACAGTGCACTATTAATGCAATATCAGGGGTTTTCAATTCCATTGTATAGAATGGGAAGGAGGTGTGTTTGTGTTTTATTTTTATAGTTATAATATACACTGAAGATGGCATTGAATTTCGTTGTACGAGGTGCAATGACAATACAGTAAACTAAACTGAAAAAAAAAGAAAGCAGAAATGCATGCCTTTCTGGCCTAGAATTGCCGAGTCAGTTCTGTACATGTCGTTCTAGAGGGCCTTCTCTGTTGCAGCTCCGGCCCTCTGGAACGACCTCCCCGTTGAGATCCGGACCCTTACTACCCTCCCAGCCTTCCGTAAAGCTACTAAGTCCTGGCTGCTCCGGCAGGCCTAGGGCTGTTGAAGTATCCAGCCCCATTTTAATTGTGTATGTTGTTGTATTTTAAATTGTTGTTTTGTCTTATTTATCCCCCCCCCCCCCAGCTTTTTTATTGTAAGCCGCCCGGAGTCCTCCGGGAGTGGGCGGCCTACAAATCCAATAAACTATAACTAAACTAAACTACATGACAGCCGGTACATGAATTGCCTTAAATCTTACCTTTCTCTGATGCATCTGAATAACTGTCTGCATCCTGAATATTGAAAGCATGGGTGGTGGTAGGTAATATCCCTTCAGATTCTGGTTCATATTCAAAGGAAGGATTAACTGATGAAGGCAAAAAAGACAAATATGGAATGAACTATTTACTCCTCTTGTATCGCATATAAACTGGAAGCATATATCTTCTTGACCTGCGTTTCTTATTCCGTGATTGACTGACTAAGCTACAATGGGCTAGGCTAAATCATAAGCTATAGTTTGCAAGCCACAATGGCTGCAAGTTCAATACCCAAAAAATGACACAGCTGGTAAAGGTCAAGGTAAAAAGGTTCCCCTTGCACATATGTGCTAGTCGTTCCTGACTCTAGGGGGCGGTGCTCATCTCCGTTTCTAAGCCAAAGAGCCAGCGCTGTCCGAAGACGTCTCCGTGGTCACGTCAGCATGACTAAACGCCGAAGGCGCATGGAACGCTGTTCCCTTCCCACCAAAGGTGGTTCCTATTTTTCTACTTGCATTTTTACGGGCTTTTGAATCGCGAGGTTGGCAGAAGCTGGGACAAGTAACGGGAGCTCACTCTGTTACGTGGCTCTAGGGATTCGAACCGCCGAACTGCTGACCTTTCTGAATGACAAGCTCAGCATCTTAACCACTGAGCCACCGCGTCCCTCAAGCATACTTAGCAGCAAATCAAATAATTGCGCCCAACATTAAAGAAATTTTAAAAATTGCATGTTCTCAGGCATTTTGGCATGAGGACTATTTCAAAGCTGGCTAGAGAAGACTGACCAAGTCAGCTTTTGCAGCTGTTTCAATGCCATCGTACATTCAAACCAGGGATGGGTTCCTGCCAGTTCTAACCTCTTATATAGAAGAGGTTCCACAAATCTACAGTGCCATTTAGAATCAGTTCAAGCTACCTCCCCCACCCCCATCCACACGTTATCAAGATGAAGAGCGAGAGGAGGAATTCTGGGAGTTGAAGTCCACAAGTCATAAAACTGTCAAGTTTGAACACCCCTGGGTTTGTTTTTTAAGGGTTAGGGGTGCAAGGGTCTTGTAACTTGACAGCTTTAAGACTTGCGGGCTTCAAAGGCCAGAGTTTCTGAGCCAACATTTTGGTTGCTAAGCAAGAGCGTTGTTAAGTGAGTTTCACCACATTTTACAAGTTGGCCACGCTACCCAGTCACATGGCTGGCAAGCCACTCCCACCCGGTCACATGGCCGGCAAGCCACTCCCACAAAGCAGGCCACACCTACAGAAGAGGTTCTAAAAATTTTTGAAACCCACCACTGATTCAAACAGTCATGAAATGAAGGGCTATTAAGTCAAGGACTACTTAGCCAATACAGATATAAAGGTATTGCTATACTGTAGACACCTCGGAGTCATCTGCCTTGTTATCTATGCATTCACTGGAGCTGCATACCATATGCCTTTTCATGTGGCCTTGTACGGGGCAAGTCAAACCCATAATCTCTTGGTGGATATCCGGCCCCATCTTGACTCTGCACTAACTCCAGAGGTATTAGAACTGGTTCTCCTTCCTTGTTGTCATCCCCAAGGGGGGCGTAAGGATTGGCTGAATTGTGAGTTCTCCTTTGAGAAGGTCTTCTGCAGAGCAAACCGAAAGGGAGAGACGTTAATAATTATCCAAACTTCATAAAGGCACCGCTTTCAAATTCGCCTCTCGATGCCACCGAATCCTGGTAGAATGACAGGTAGTCTTCGCCTTACGACCACAATCGTGTCCAAACTTTCTTTTTTTTTTCCATTTTTTTTAAACATAAAAAACCAACATAAAAAAAATTCTCATCCATTATATACAGCATGTCGTTTGGTTACAAATGTTTTTGCATCCATATTCTCAATTACATTTACAATCACAGATTTTCCGTCTAATATAACTAGATACCTCATTTTCATTGTTCAACATATATAATATATATATATTATAGAGCCAAGGTGGCGCAGTGGTTAAATGCAGCACTGCAGGCTACTTCAGCTGACTGCAGTTCTGCAGTTCGGCTGTTCAAATCTCACTGGCTCGGGGTTGACTCAGCCTTCCATCCTTCCGAGGTGGGTAAAATGAGGACCCGGATTGTTGGGGGCAAGAGACTGACTGTGTAAACTGCTTAGAGAGGGCTGAAAGCCCTATGAAGCGGTATATAAGTCTGCTATTGCTATTGCTATTCAATTACAATTAATATTTCTTTCTTTTCAACAAACCTAATTCCCTTGCATTCTTGATTGTCTGTTTAATAACAATATACCTTTATATAATCACATATCCCAATATAAAAAGATTTACCAACCATTTATATTTGTATATCACTGTTTTCAATTATATATAATCCCACCAATCTACTATCGAGTATGCTTATGTTCATTATTGTCCTTGTACATCATACATTCAAACAAAGATGTTATTCCTTCATTTTTCAACAAGGTATTCCAAATAGTCACTTCATATATATACCACTTTTTAATTACTTCCTTATTAAAATTATTTATCAACAAGATATCTTTATAATATATACTTAGAGTTATACATTATATCACCAATCCTCTATCAAGTATACATATATTCATTGTTATCATTGTTGTCCAAACTTTCTGTGGTTTGCTCCACTTTACAGCCTTTCTTGCCATGGTTGTTAAGTGAATGACTGCACTTGTTTAAGTTAGTAACATGGTTGTTAAGTGAATTCGGTTTTCCCACTGACTTTGCTCGTCAGAAAGTCACAAAAGGGACACTGCAACTGTCATAAAGATGAGTCAGTTGCCAAGCATCTGAATTTTGAACACATGACCATGAGGATGCCACAACAGTCCATGGCCCATGGTGACTCAAGGCGGCTTATGGAATATAAAAACCACCTTTCAAACAATAAAACTAATTTTAAACTAATTTTAAAAATCAAATAAATTAATATAATCATAAAATCATAACTAAATCACTCCCCACCCACCCGCCCTGTCGACAGCAGATCGCACGAGCCATTTAATGGGTTAAAAAAAAACTCTATCTCTATCCAGATTTCTTTCTAAGCACGTACTGTATGATGATGGCAAACTTACAACTTGTCGATTTCCAACGTTTCGAAATTGTGGTAGTCGGGATAGTCAGGATTTTCAATGATATCATTGTAAGGAAAAGACATGATGGATCCAGATCCTGGCCTTTACAGGAAAGAGCCCCCGGAAATTTTATTTAGATCGCCTCGGTCCTGCCAATCTCATCTCGAACCTATTTTAAAAGAAATGAACACCACAGATGCTATGGATGTTACAGAGGGTATTAGAAAGTTCTTCAAGAAGACATCTATTTTTCAGCTACTTGGCAAAAGTAGCTATTTGGGTATCTACTGAATTCTAGTGAATTAAGGAAAGAGACGGCTTTACATAATTCATGTTGAAACGGTACTTTTTCTCATCAGTTCTGTCCTCTTTACACCAAAAATCCTAGTAGTTTTATCTAAGGACAGACACAAACCTAACAATATTACTTGATGCAGAAGTTCAGGGCTCTGCAGCAGGCTGTGTGTGTGTGTGTGTGTGTGTGTATGTATTTGTGTGTGTATCTGTCAAAGAGACAGAGAATAAATACTTTATGACTAGCAAATGATTGGGGAAGCGATAGTCTGCCATTTCTTTCTTTTCTTTCTTTCTTTTTTGTCCTTCCTTCCTTCTTTTCTCCCTGTTTCCCTTCTTTTTCCTTCCCTCCTTCCCCTTCCTTCCCTTCCTTCCTTCCTTTCCAAAACAACAATTTATAATCAAGAAACAGATTACAACAGACACAGTTACAGAGAAATTCTATGTGTATTTCTGTAAAGAGTCGAGTATCTTGCACTGCACAAGAAAATTCATCTGACAGTATAAATACTAGATAATTTATTACAGTATTACATCAATTATTACACTGCCACTTCCTCCTTTTCCTCAGAGATGCCGTTTGTGGGTATATGCCCCGTAACATATCAGTATCACAGGTCTCTTGTCTACATGTTTATCTCCCAATCACATCCTGTAATCTTGTTTTGTAAGGATGTTTTATTATTCCCACCAAGTCATGTGCTTCCATTTATCCAGAAACAAATCACCTCCAATGACGTCTCTGTGCCGCTCAAGTATCACAAAATTCTCTGAAAAATTCAGAGAATCACTGTGTTTGTTCAATAAACTCAGGAAAATGCAAAGGCCTTAGATTTTCACCCTGGCATTAAGAGACGAAGGTCAGTTATTATTTGCATGTTGGAAAAAATGCTAATGTCAGCTACATAAAGAGCATATCAGAGATACCCATCCAGAAATAGCTGGCAGTTGTAAAACAGAATTTATTATGCTGAGCTAAATAAAATCTCAACTTTGATCTGGTTTCAAGGTACTTCTCAATTAATTACAACTACGTTTGTCCCATCACAGAGAAACAACTGTGATTTTTTTTCCTGCTCCTCTTCCACAGTTCGGTGTTATTATTATTTTTTTAAATTTTTATTTTATACACATAAACATATCAACAGAACACATAAGCACATTAACAAAAATAACCACATAACTTAAAAACAACATAGGAACAATAAGTTCCATCGTATATCATACCGCAGTTCCGAATCGGTTTCTTTGCAGTTAGTGTTTTCCCTTCTATACATTTCTATCTTGCGTTCATAATCTCATTATCCATTTTTATATACATTTCTTTATTTATTTATACTTAGCTACTTATGATCAAGTATTATTTACCTATATTGTGTTTTATATTTTTACTGTCATTTATTCTCTTACATACAGTTCTAGGTATACATTCACATAGTTATTCTTTTTCTTTGCCATTCTTATATTATTATTATTCCATTTAAAAGGATATAAGGTATAATTTGGAATGTAGTTTACCATCCTTCACACCTGCTATGACACCACCTTATTTTCTCTTTCTTTTCTTTTCTCCCTCCCTTCCTTCTCTACTTCCTTCCTTCCTCCTCTCCTTCCCCTTCTTCCCTCCCTTACTTCTCCCCTACTTCTCCCCGCTTTCTTCTCCTTCCTACCCTCTCTCCTTCTCTTTTTCTCTTCCTCCCTCCTCTCCTTCTCTTTCTCTCCCTTCCACCCACCTCTCCTTACTTCTTCCCCTACCTCTCCTCCAGATTTCTTCTTCCTCTCCTACTATCGCTCCTTCTCTCTCTCTCTTCCACCCTCCACTTCTTTCCTTTCCTTCGTCCCTCCATTCCCTTCTTCCTTCCTCCCCTCCTTTCCTTCCTTCTTCCCTTCCTTTCTTTTTCTATTGTTATAGGTGTCTCTTTCAAATCCGGTTTATGTTTTCTTGAGGGTGTTATTTCCAAAAAGTCCATTTTTTTTCCATATCATTTCCTTTTTTCTCTATCATTCTACAGTCTATATGCCAGCTATCATCCTGATTTGATTTCACCAATCATGACCCCCTTGTTTTACTCATAATTATTATTTTTGAGAGTTGTTCTATTCTTTCATTGCTTTTTATTTCTTTGCTCCATCCATCTATACCAATTAACCCATATCTGGTCTACTTTCAATTTCTTAGGAATATTAAACATCTGGGCTCTTTTTTTTTTTTAGTGTGTTCAGTCCATTCAAGTTTATCAACATAATTGTTATTTCTTGATCCATCTTTAGTTGAGATTGTTTCTTTTACTTCTAGTTTGTATCTGACTTTTCCCTCTCGCGCCTTCCTTCTCTGCTCTCTCTCTTTCTTGCGTCTCTTCTTCTCTCCTGCTTCTTCCGCTGTCTTCTAATGTTTCTTCCTCTTGACCTCTGCATTCTAGTTCCTCTTTGCTTCCTTGTTAGTTCAGTGTTATTTTTATTACTGCATTTTATTTATTTACTGTTAAATTTATATGATGTAAATTTATTGGAGTTTAATGCAGAGATTGGTTGCTCCCGGTTCAGCCCAGATAGGGTGAATCAGTAGTAGCGGTGGTGGGAGGCTCCTCCCATGCGCCCAGATGCTTTTGCGCATGGGCAGAAGCATCGTGCATGAGCGCGGACACGCCCAAACCGGTAGTAAAAAAATTGAAAACCCACCACTGGTTTAATGCAATGAGTACTATTTTATGTTTTATTGGAAGCCGCCATCACTCTGGTTTATTTAACAAACCATATTAAAATAAAGTTTAGAGACTGCATCTGATATTTTTCTTTGTTTCACCAAGCTTTGGGGCTTTTTACAAATATTATTTCTTGGCCTTCCCGGAGAACTGTAATTATTTATGTTATTTATTAAACAAGTTTATACGGCTGTCCAACTTACACACGGTGTCTTTATCCATTTGGGGGAGAGCGGGTTAGAGATCTTGTTTAGATTGAGCCTTTCAATCAGATCTTCTATTCAATTGGATCATCTTTTCATAGACTATTTTGAACTGCTCTGAAATTCTATCCAGGTTGAAAAGGAAGAAAAATTGTTTCAGAAGTTTGAAGAAAACTTGCATAATTTTTAAAATTCTAGCCCAATTGAATTGAAATGTTATCGTATCATAGGAATCGTACCCGAATATTTTAAAAAGCGTTTATAACCTCCACCATTCACTGAAGTTAATTTATTTTATCTTTGCAAACACTTCTCAGATGACCGAGAGCTGGAAAGGTAAAACTGATCTGGCTCTGGTACCAGTTCCACTTTATAATTTAATGAGACGTATCGCTTTCACAAAACCTATTTACAAACTCATTTACAATTCAAGAGAAAGAAATCCAAAGAGTCTTTAAAAAAAACAACAACACACAAACTGGTTCGATCGCCATCACATCAAGTTTATAGAGTACACTTTTATTGCCCAGTATTTCCCCCCCCCCAAAAAAAAAGCTATTTGTGCAAAAAGCTGTAAAAGGCTGACGCCATTTCAAGAGGAAGTAAACTGTAACTTACTTCCCACTGATTAGTAAATTTGGGTTGTATGGTTTCAAATGAGTTGCATATTTATCCATCCATACATCCAGAATGAGAGCGAGAGGGAGGTAGGGAGGGAAGGAGAGAAGGAAGGAAGGAAATGGATGAGGGAAGGGAAGGAGGGAGAGAGGAAAGGAGATAAATGAGAAAGGAAAAAGGGAAGAAGAGGAAGGAAGGAAGGAAGGAAGAATGTTGGATAAACCCAGATTCAAAGTTTTAACTGCCAGCTCCCCCATAGTCATGTGATTGCATTTGGGATGCTTGGCAACCAGCCAACATTAGAATAGAATAGAATAGAATTTTATTATTTGTATGCCGCCCTTCTCCGGGAGGACTCAGGGCGGCGAACAATTCAAGTGGGAAAAAGGGGAACATAAAAAACAAAATACAAATAATAAAAGTAAACAACAGTCGCACAACCATACATGTCGAGAGGGGAGGGAACTCATCACCCCCAGGCCTACCGGCAAAGCCAGGTTTTGACGGCTTTTCGGAAGGCCTGGAGAGAGGTGAGGGTCCGAATCCCTGCGGGGAGTTCATTCCAGAGGGCCGGAGCTGCCACAGAGAAGGCCCTCCCCCGGGTAATAGCCAGATGGTATTGGCTGGTAGATGGCACCCGGAGGAGGCCAACCCTGTGAGATCTAATGGGTCTGTGGGAGGTAATTGGCAGCAGGCGGTCTCTCAAGTACCCAGATCCAATACCATGAAGGGCTTTATAAGTTACGACTAGCACCTTGAAGCGTATCCGGAGACTGATCGGTAACCAGTGCAGCTCGCGGAGGATAGGTGTAACGTGGGTGTACCGAGGTGCACCCACAATCTCCCGCGCGGCTGCGTTCTGGACAAGTTGAAGTCTCCGAATACTCTTCAAGGGCTGCCCCATGTAGAGCGCAGTGCATTTACCACCATATGCAACATCTTACAGTCACATGACCACAAATAATAACAAAATAATAATATATTTTTTTTCCTGGAAACCAGCCTTGCAATTTCTGGTTAAAAAAAAACCCACTAATTGCAGACAATGGATTAGCTTATTGCCCGCTGCCAAAAAGGTAATAAAAACAGGTGTGGTCACATAATAACCTACTTAACCAGAATGACATATGACCAGAATACTGGGCTAAATTGCGGTCATAAGTTAAGGATTACCTTAACAAATCATTGATTGCACACTGCTATGTGCAAACTTAACAAATCATTGATTGCACACTGCTATGTGCAAACTCAGTCAAAACGAAAGAAATAAATGTTTCCCCCGATGCCTGATGTATATCAATAATGATCCTGTAATGGGTACAGGTAAGAAACACAGGTGTGCTCCTGTGTTGTAAACCAAATGGGTCCAAGTCATGGCCTTGGTTAGCTAGGAATGCGGCCCCAGCAGATCATAAACTTTTAACTTTATTATGGGATTATACTATAGGCATTAACTGTACTATATATAGTTATATGCCATGCAACACACTTTGTCTTCACTAAATGCTGCCAAACAAGCTGAAAGGTTGGATACCCATGAACTAAACTCAATGGAGATCACTTGAAATCACACAAATATGGACTTGAATAGTTAAGTGCATTTACATTCCCTCCATTTCTATGGGAATTAAGACCAAGCTATTTATTTAGGAGCCCCACCTGATATGTAAAGAGTGCAAATAATTGATAAAGCCGTTTGTGTTTTTGAGAGGTTAGTAAGATAAAACAAACAATGTTGATAGGGTTACCGCTCAGCATATAAAACCCTTAGAATTTTGTTTGTATTTAATAGGAGTTTACATACGAGAACACCAGGAGGAAATGAATGGATGTTCTTTCTGTTTAGGTAAGGTTAAGGTTCTCCTCGCACATGCATACTAGTCGTTCCTGACTCTAGGGGGCGGTGCTCATCTCCGTTTCAAAGCCAAAGAGCCAGTGCTGTCCGAAGAAGTCTCTGTGGTCATGTGGCTGGCATGACTTAAACGCCAAAGGGGCACAGAATGCTGTTACCTTCCCACCAAAGGTGGTCTCTATTTTTCTACTTGCATTTTTACATGCTTTCGAATTGCTAGATTGGCAGAAGCTGGGACAAGTAATAACAGGAGCTCATTCCATTACGCAGTGCTAGGGATTCGAACCGCCAAACTGCCGACCTTTCAATCAACAAACTCAGTGTCTTAGCCACTGAGCCACTGTGTCCCTTTCTTGTTGTTTAAAGTTACTCAAATACACAGGGAAAATGTAAATCCTGTACTGCAGTCTTAATAGGAAAAAAAAATTCAACCCACTATTGGCTTGTCCACCAATGAGATAGTCAGGAATTACGGGCAGAAATTATCAAAAAGACTACCTTACATTTTTAAAGAACTTTAGCAAATCTTTTGGCACTAATAATCATTAATCCAACTGGTCAGATCTCTTTTTCCCCAGTCTTCCCCGGTCCAATAAATTGCATTTACTTCCTTATGAGCGAAACCCTTGCAAGTTCCTTGAAAAATCAGTATGCAATTACAACAGAGAACAAAAGAAAAGCTTCAAAAATCTTTTTAAAAGAAAGATTCTAACTTTAAAAGATCAACACTTCAGCGGATCACAGGCATACCTATAGTTTGAACAACTGAGTTTTGCGGATCCTTCATAAAGTGAGCACAAGAACAGTTTGCACGATTTAGATTGCATATGGTTTTAAGAATTGGACTTGGAAATTAAGATTTTCAGAATTGTTTTGGGGTATTTATTGACTGGCTTGTTTTAACCATCGTTCACTGAATAAATTGTAACAGTTAATATAGGATGTACTTTAGCTCATGCTAAAGCAATGATTTGCAATCAGTGTCTAGGTTGGTACATTAAAGTAAGTTAAGTGGCTTTACACAAATTGTACACAATCAGAAATTCTCACAGCTTAACCTACTTGGCAACACTGTTGAACAGAGAAAACGACACAAAGGGATTAAGCATAAATGCCAGTTAGAACTGTTTAGAGAAGTGATGGGAGATAAATGTTAAGAAATGAAATAAGTTCTCAGGTGAGGAAGAAGAGAAAATATTCTCCCTTCAGGGTAAGGGGGAAAAACCAATTTTATATACAATATGGGATATCTTAGAAGTGGAGGAATGGAATGAAAAAAATGCAGAAAACAATAACCCTGCAAGGAAAAGTAATTTTGATCTCTGGATTTGGAAAAGCAAGGAATTACCAGAAGAGAAAATAATGTCCCTTTTGAAAACAACAGTGTTGGAAAGGATTAGGGGTGACATGATAGCACATTATTTGAAGGGCTGCCACATAGAAAAAGGGGTCCACCTATTCCCCAAAGTACCTGAAGGCAGAACAAGAAGCAATGGGCAGAAACTAATCAAGGAGAGAAGCAACCTAGAATTAAGGGGAAATTCCCTGACAATGAGAACAATTAATCAGTGAGACAGCTTCCCTCCAGAAGTTGTAGGTGCTCCAACATTGGAGGTTTTTAAGAAGAGACTGGACAACTGTTTGTCTGAAATGGGAGAGGGTTTCCTGCTTGAGCAGGATCAGATTAGAAGACCTCCAAGGTCCCTTCCAACTCTGTTATTCAGTTATTCTATCCTGATAGGAAGTCTTAAGGTTACTTACCCCTCACTGGATCAGTATAAATGTAAGTTTTCTTGGCTGGCACCACCGGCAACATTTGTTCAGATCATGCCATCTTTGCAGTTCTCCCTTTTCTTGGAAAAGTTGGCACACGATCCTGGGGGTGTGTGGGGGAGAGAGAAAGAAAAGGAAGACGATAGATCCGTAACGTATTGTTTCAAAGGTGCTGGAAGAAATGCCAGTAGCTGAAGTGCAGCTGCCAACTCACCCAAAGTGCCAGAAATTCAATCTTCGTCCTGCAGGGTGCACTCACTTTCACTTTACAGACAGGTGTGTGCAGGAGGGGGGGGGAGGGAATTAACTCACCTTGCTGCAACCAATCTTAGGCAGCCAACCTGAGATCAAATGAAGTAGATTCTTCTGATCAGATTGCCTTGGGCTGGTTTTGATTGCGTCACCATACTGTTTCTACTTCTATAATTGCTCCTTTGGGATTTTACCTATTTCAATTCACTTTGGATGTTTTTCTACATGGCTTTACTATTGCAGTTAGAGAAGACAGCATTATTATTGTTGTCAACATGTTCTGCCACTTGTTACTTTCAGCCTTTCACTTAAATGGGTACATAAGGAGAGGCCAATAGGCCAATAAGAGGGTCTTTCACTAGAAAGCTTTCGTCTTCACCCTATTAAGTCCAAAGGAAGTTGCAAATTTTAAAGAAAGCCTGAATTACCAGAAAAGCGACAGATAAATCAAATAGACAATGTTTGTTTTCTTTTTTCCCCCCACATCCAGGCAGAATGTATCACCAAAAATACTTTTTGTATGACTCATGGCATTTCAATTGCCCGTATTGTCACAGGAAGCTGACAAGGTGTATATATTGTTGGTAATTAGGTTTCTAGCAAAAGTAGAAGCTGGATGTGTTTGTCCAGTTCAGAACAGAAAAATCTTGCCATTCAGTGAACGCCTGATTTTCCTATGATAAAACCTTATCATAAATCAGTAAGTCTCTAAGATGCCCTAATCCTGTCTCCCTAGTTTATAACCCTAGTTTATTGAGGTCACCACAAACAACCCACATTTTGCCTAGTGCAATGGATGATACAAGCCTGGGTTAAACCTGGAGAAGACAATTACATAGCCATACAACAACTTCCATTTTTCTAGGTACCAATTCAAGAGGATGACAGCTTGGGGAACTTCCATCTGAAACTCTGGACAATCCTGGATACCTTATCTGATGTAAAGGATCTTGGAAGCCATACTTCCAGTGTCTGCAAAGCCAATGGCTAGTAAACTCTGCCTTAACGGCAGATCAGGCTTCCTCAGCTCCGTCCTGGAAGCAGAACATAGCTACGGCATGCAGTCCTTGTCTTACGACAATTGAGGGCAGAATTTCCATTGCTAAGGCAGTTGTTAAGCAAGTCAATTGTACAATCTTTTTTGCCATGGTGGTTAAGCAAATCACTGCAATTTTTAAAGTGAATTTCGTGATTGTTAAGCATGTCGGAAGTAGTTCACAAATGATGTGACGTGTCATATACCAAGCACCCAAATTTTGATCACACAATCGTAGTGATGCGGAAACAGTTGTTAGTGCGAGGCCATTCATAAGTCACTTTTTTCTGTGCTGGTGTTATGTAACTTTGAATGGCCGCTGAGCAAACGGTTGTAAGTTGAGGATCACCTGTACAGTATATTGTTCAAACACTTTTTTTTTTAAATCAGTAGAAACTCTGGCTTAGAATTCCCCTGCTTTTCATTCAAGCAATCCTCTTCTTTCTTTTGAAACTTTTCAAAGCTCCAAAGACTGGCCAATTGATAAGGCAAGCCAAACAATGGCCAACTGATAACGTGTAGACCACGGATTAGAATGCTCTGAATTGAACTATTGTCAAAATATTCAAAGCTTAATGTTTATCTTTAGCAAACATAAAACAGTTGATGAACAGAAAATGAAAAACGCAACTGTACAAGTATTGTTCTTCAAAGAATGAAAGCGTGGAGAATGCAAATATGAATGGAAAAAATATTGATATTTCCTGCTTTAAAACTCTTGTGCAATAATTAAAGGATAGCAACAACACAATTTGAAATTATTTAAACAAAAAAACCCTGTGATATGTTTTGTTGAACACAAATGGAAAAGATGCAATTGATAATTTTCATTATCCTATAAAGGCCTTCCTTTCGCGATGAAATTTATCCTCTAACTGCCTTCCTTTAGTAATTTTTATTTTATATTTTATTTTATTTATTTCGTCAAGCATGTTATTAGATAACCTATATAAGTATAAACACGATTTTGGATGCATGAAATCGATACGAATAGAAAGAAACATTAGGACAGGGGACGGTAACATGATGATGATCAAAAGGGGAATTAAAATCAATTACACAAGAACCCCAGTAGAGGAAAGGGAATAATAAACATGAATGAACCGCAAATCGAATTTGCAGATGAAAAAGGGACTCGTTTCAGGAGGAAAAGGAATAATATCAAATTCAGATAAGAGATGGCATTCATCAGATTTAAAAAAAATATCCCGAGATTTCCATTCATCACGAAATAAAGCTGATTTTACAGAAAAGGTTCTCCCTTCCTTCATCTAACAATCAAGAAAAAATAAAAGCGAATTTACAGAGGGGAGGAAAAAAGACATTAAACTGAAGAGGGGAAAAAAGAAGTTCAAAGAATTTTTCTTGACCCATTTTATTCGCCCCCATTTCATTCATCCTCATGTTTTATTCTTCAACCTATTACTTTGTAAACGATTGACATATAGAATAAATAAAATAAAATAAAAATAACACCTCCAGTTTACTGAAGGAAGGGGAAAAATGATATTAATGAATGAAAAAGAAGTCGAATTTTTCACCAGATCCAAATTCCTCCAAGGGTGAAGCGAAATAAAACGGGGAGGAGAGCAGAAAGAAATAATTCCTCAGGGTGAGGCGGCTGACGAATAAATGTAACAAATAAACACATAAAAATAATAATAAAAAAACTGGATTTCCTGAAGGAGGAGGCTTTCATTTCACGAAGAAATGGACAATTGAGTTCATATTGAGGAAGTTGGTTTTTTTAAAAAATAAATAAATATATATATATAAGGATTTAGAAGAAAAGAATGCCGTTTATCACGGAATAAAAGCCGCGTGTTCGGAATAAAGAGCGAATTCCAAGACGAAAAAGGGGGAAAGGAAAGGGCCCAGCCAGGATCTCCGGCCTGGCCTAGGGCCCGAACCCCGAGACGGACCCGCCCCGTCCCGCCCCCGTAGGCCGGCCCGGCCCGGAAGCACGGCTAAGGCGGAGCAGGCCGGCCCGGCAGGAAAGGGCGGCGGGAGCCGGCTAGCGGAGGCCATGAGCGGGCGGCGGGGCTCGGAAAACCCGGCCGAGGGCTGCAGCGGCGGTGGGTCGGGGCCGCCGGGAGGAGTGGGGCCGGGGGCGGGACGGGGCTTGGGGCAGCGTGGAAGGCGATGGGGGGGAGCGAGGGAGGGGACGGTTGCCTTAGAAAGGTGAGGGTGGTGGTGGTGGTCGTAGGCATCTCAACGCCTGCCCTGGCTATTCCCAGTGGGTCTCCCATCCTGTCCAGATACCTGGTGGTCTCCCATCCCCAACTCAAGTTCCTGGTGGTCTCCCAACCCCAACTAAAGTTCCTGGTGGTCTCCCATCCCTAACCCAGGTTCCCAGGGGTCTTCCATCTCCTATCCAGTTTCCTGGTGATCTTCCATCCCTAACCCAGGTCCCCAGAGGTCTCCCATCCCCAACTCAAGTTCCTGGTGGTCTTCCATCCCTAACCCAGGTTACCAAGGGTCTTCCATCCCCAATCCAGGTTCTTGGTGGTCTCCCATCCCCAACTCAAGTTCTTGCCGGTCTGCCATCCCCAATTCAGGTTCCCGGTGGTCTCCCATCCCCAACTTAAGTTCCTGGTGGTCTCCCATTCCTAACCCAGGTTCCCAGGGGTCTCCCATCCCCTATCCAGTTTCCTGGTGATCTTCCATCCCTAACCCAGGTTCCCAGAGGTCTCCCATCCCCAACTCAAGTTCCTGGTGGTCTTCCATCCCTAACCCAGGTTCCCAGGGGTCTCCCATCCCCTATCCAGTTTCCTGGTGGTCTCCCATCCCCAACTCAAGTTCCTGGTGGTCTCCCATCCCCAACTTAAGTTCCTGGCAGTCTCCCATCCCTAACCCAGGTCCCCAGAGGTCTCCCATCCCCAACTCAAGTTCCTGGTGGTCTTCCATCCCTAACCCAGGTTCCCAGGGGTCTCCCATCCCCTATCCAGTTTCCTGGTGGTCTCCCATCCCCAACTCAAGTTCCTGGTGGTCTCCCATCCCCAACTTAAGTTCCTGGCAGTCTCCCATCCCTAACCCAGGTCCCCAGGGGTCTCCCATCCCCTATCCAGTTTCCTGGTGATCTTCCATCCCTAACCCAGGTCCCCAGAGGTCTCCCATCCCCAACTCAAGTTCCTGGTGGTCTTCCATCCCTAACCCAGGTTCCCAGGGGTCTCCCATCCCCTATCCAGTTTCCTGGTGGTCTCCCATCCCCAACTCAAGTTCCTGGTGGTCTCCCATCCCCAACTTAAGTTCCTGGTGGTCTCCCATTCCTAACCCAGGTTCCCAGGGGTCTCCCATCCCCTATCCAGTTTCCTGGTGATCTTCCATCCCTAACCCAGGTTCCCAGAGGTCTCCCATCCCCAACTCAAGTTCCTGGTGGTCTTCCATCCCTAACCCAGGTTCCCAGGGGTCTCCCATCCCCTATCCAGTTTCCTGGTGGTCTCCCATCCCCAACTCAAGTTCCTGGTGGTCTCCCATCCCCAACTTAAGTTCCTGGCAGTCTCCCATCCCTAACCCAGGTCCCCAGGGGTCTCCCATCCCCTATCCAGTTTCCTGGTGATCTTCCATCCCTAACCCAGGTTCCCAGAGGTCTCCCATCCCCAACTCAAGTTCCTGGTGGTCTTCCATCCCTAACCCAGGTTCCCAGGGGTCTCCCATCCCCTATCCAGTTTCCTGGTGGTCTCCCATCCCCAACTCAAGTTCCTGGTGGTCTCCCATCCCCAACTTAAGTTCCTGGCAGTCTCCCATCCCTAACCCAGGTCCCCAGGGGTCTCCCATCCCCTATCCAGTTTCCTGGTGATCTTCCATCCCTAACCCAGGTCCCCAGAGGTCTCCCATCCCCAACTCAAGTTCCTGGTGGTCTTCCATCCCTAACCCAGGTTCCCAGGGGTCTCCCATCCCCTATCCAGTTTCCTGGTGGTCTCCCATCCCCAACTCAAGTTCCTGGTGGTCTCCCATCCCCAACTTAAGTTCCTGGCAGTCTCCCATCCCTAACCCAGGTCCCCAGGGGTCTCCCATCCCCTATCCAGTTTCCTGGTGATCTTCCATCCCTAACCCAGGTCCCCAGAGGTCTCCCATCCCCAACTCAAGTTCCTGGTGGTCTTCCATCCCTAACCCAGGTTCCCAGGGGTCTCCCATCCCCTATCCAGTTTCCTGGTGGTCTCCCATCCCCAACTCAAGTTCCTGGTGGTCTCCCATCCCCAACTTAAGTTCCTGGCAGTCTCCCATCCCTAACCCAGGTCCCCAGGGGTCTCCCATCCCCTATCCAGTTTCCTGGTGATCTTCCATCCCTAACCCAGGTCCCCAGAGGTCTCCCATCCCCAACTCAAGTTCCTGGTGGTCTTCCATCCCTAACCCAGGTTCCCAGGGGTCTCCCATCCCCTATCCAGTTTCCTGGTGGTCTCCCATCCCCAACTCAAGTTCCTGGTGGTCTCCCATCCCCAACTTAAGTTCCTGGCAGTCTCCCATCCCTAACCCAGGTCCCCAGGGGTCTCCCATCCCCTATCCAGTTTCCTGGTGATCTTCCATCCCTAACCCAGGTCCCCAGAGGTCTCCCATCCCCAACTCAAGTTCCTGGTGGTCTTCCATCCCTAACCCAGGTTCCCAGGGGTCTCCCATCCCCTATCCAGTTTCCTGGTGGTCTCCCATCCCCAACTCAAGTTCCTGGTGGTCTCCCATCCCCAACTTAAGTTCCTGGCAGTCTCCCATCCCTAACCCAGGTCCCCAGGGGTCTCCCATCCCCTATCCAGTTTCCTGGTGATCTTCCATCCCTAACCCAGGTCCCCAGAGGTCTCCCATCCCCAACTCAAGTTCCTGGTGGTCTTCCATCCCTAACCCAGGTTCCCAGGGGTCTCCCATCCCCTATCCAGTTTCCTGGTGGTCTCCCATCCCCAACTCAAGTTCCTGGTGGTCTCCCATCCCCAACTTAAGTTCCTGGCAGTCTCCCATCCCTAACCCAGGTTCCCAGGGGTCTCCCATCCCCTATCCAGTTTCCTGGTGATCTTCCATCCCTAACCCAGGTTCCCAGAGGTCTCCCATCCCCAACTCAAGTTCCTGGTGGTCTTCCATCCCTAACCCAGGTTCCCAGGGGTCTCCCATCCCCTATCCAGTTTCCTGGTGGTCTCCCATCCCCAACTCAAGTTCCTGGTGGTCTCCCATCCCCAACTTAAGTTCCTGGCAGTCTCCCATCCCTAACCCAGGTCCCCAGGGGTCTCCCATCCCCTATCCAGTTTCCTGGTGATCTTCCATCCCTAACCCAGGTCCCCAGAGGTCTCCCATCCCCAACTCAAGTTCCTGGTGGTCTTCCATCCCTAACCCAGGTTACCAGGGGTCTTCCATCCCCAATCCAGGTTCTTGGTGGTCTCCCATCCCCAACTCAAGTTCTTGCCGATCTGCCATCCCCAATTCAGGTTCCCAGTGGTCTCCCATCCCCAACTCAAGCTCATGGTGGTCTCCCACCCCCAACCCAAGTTCCCAGGGGTTTCCATTCCTGACAGTTGCACCTGAACCCAACTTCTTGGGGGTCTTTCATCCCCAGCCCAGTTTCAACTTGGAGCCGTCAGGAGCCTAGCTCCCCTGCAGAGAATCTTGATTTCTAATTCTGAATTTATATGGCAGGACTCTGGAACCTGAGTTTGAATCAAGCTGGTTAGAGTTCATACTTCTCTGTTTGAAACCTAATTGGGTATAGGATTCATGCTCCGGGTGTTTGCAAGTGATCCCTAAACTGGCAGGCACTTGCTCTTTTAGCTGTTGCAAAAAAGGGTTTAAACAATGACAAGGATAATCTTTGTTAAAGATAAGTGGCCAGGTGCCCTCCAAGGACTTGGAGGCAAACTCTGATAAGCGTAACTAGCATGGGAAATGCAAAACGTTTTAGAAATGCTGAAGCAAAAAATTATCATCATTAGAGATCCCGCATTTAATTGGTCTAAGTTAGACAGTGCTAAACCATGTGGCGGGACGCGGTGGCTCAGTGCTAAGAATCTGAGCTTGTCGTTCAGGAAGACAGTTCGAATCCCTAGCGCCACGTAACGGAGTGAGCTCCCGTGACTTGTCCCAGCTTCTACCAACCTAGCGGTTCGAAAGCATGCAAAAATGCAAGTAGAAAAATAGGGACCACCTTTGGTGGGAAGGGAACAGCGTTCTGTGCACCATTCGGCATTTAGTTATGCCGGCCACATGGCCACGGAGACGTCTTCGGACAGCGCTGGCTCTTCGGCTTTGAAACGGAGATGAGCACTGCCCTCTAGAGTCGGGAACGATTAGCATATATGTGCGAGGGAAACCTTTACCTAAACCACGGTGGTTAGTTTTATGAGTCACCGTTCTGTGTGAAGCAAACCTGTAGGGCTTGTTCAAAAAATTGTGACTAAACAAACTTGGCTTAACATGCTTAAACCAGACCATTGAGCTTCTCTAGAATGACCCAAATTTGGCTTGTCACCCATCTTTCTCATCCTTCCGTCAATAATTTCTCAAGTGGTTCTCTTTATATATATATATATATATATATATATATATATATATATATATATATATATATATATATATATATATATATATATATATATATATATATATATATATATTGCTCTTTATGGGGAGAGTTGTATCTAAAAAAATTGATGTTTGTGGGGTTCTTGGTGCTCTCTGAGCTGGGTGGTTTTCTTGGCATTGTTTCACTACCCAACTAGTGGACTGATGACATTGCCTAGTTGGGTCGTGAAAGGTCTGCAAGAAAACAACCAAGCTCAGAGTGCATCAAGGAGCCTATAGTTCAATCCTGATAGTCTACACTTTGTTGTTGTTAGTTGCGAAGTCACATCCGACCCATTGGGACTCCATGGACAATGTTCCTCCAGGCTTTCCTGTCCTCTACCATCCTCTGGAGTCCATTCAGGCTCACGCCGACTGCTTCAGTGACTCCATCCAGCCTCCTCTTTCTCTGTTGTCCCCTTCTTCTTTTGCTCTCCATCGTTCCCAGCATGAGGCTCTTCTCCAGGGAGTTCTTCTTCCTTCTCATTAGGTGGCCAAAGTCTTTGAGTTTCCTCTTCAGGATCTGGCTTTCTCAAGAGCAGTCAGGGTTGATCTCCTCTAGGACTGACCGGTTGGATGTCCTTGCAGTCCAAGGGACTCACAGGAGTCTTCTCTAGCACCAGAGTTCAAAGGTCTTTGGCGTTCGGCCTTCCTTATGGTCCAACTTTCACAGCCAAACATTGCAACTGGGAAAACCACAGACGCACTTTTGATGTCAGGGTAATGTCTCTGCTTTTTAGGATGCTGTCTAGATTTGCCGTAGCTTTCCTCCTGAGGAGCAAGGGTCTTCTACACTAATTGGTATTTATTTATGTCTTGCAAGGATGGAGTTTGAGGAGTTAAAAAAAAAAAAACACCACAATTTGTGTGAAATGTTAAATCTGTTGCCCAGTTCTGCGGGCACATTTGTTGCAATTGAAAAGCAAGCTTAAAAATAGCCACTCTGATTAAGCAGCCCTTTTCATGGGGAGCAGCTGAGTACCTCTTAAGAAGACCACACGCTACCGTAATGATCAAGGTCGTTTTATTGTTATTATTCTGGCAGATGTCTTTCTTCCTGACCCCCACGTGCCGGCGGTAACCTTCCTCCAAGAACTGCCCAGTTACCAATCGATGCGGAGGAGAAGATTAGTAACTGGAAATGTGGAGGGCCATCAGAGTTTAGCACGATCGGCTCCCGGAGAGACCAGGAATCTCATCCAAGGGACAGAATCGAGGAACGTCAACCTGGAGCTCCCGCTGAGAGAACGCCACCTGTCACTCGCGGAGAAGAGACGCTTAAGGTTGAAATGGAAACACTGCAAACTATAGAGAGGAGTGGGCCTAGGGCAGGGGTGGGTTTCTCGGCGGCGTCCTCGTGCACGCGCGCAGTGCACGCATGTGTACTAGCGCCTGTGCGATGCTCCAGCTGCTCCTGGAGGATCGCGCAGGCGCTGTATGCGTTCTGCGCATGCGTGGAAGCGCAGAACTCGTCAAAACCGGGTAAGAAACACGGGCGGGCGGGTGGATCCTTCGGCGTTCCCAGAAGTTACTTACTTCCGAGTTCGCCAACCAACCGGTTCGCAGGGACCGCCACGAACCGTCTGAAACCCACCCCTGGCCTAGGGTCTCTTTCTATGTATGAAAACAAAAAGAATTCTTAGGACATTTGGCAATGGATTATAGGGGAGATCTAAGTGGAGGAAGTGGCCAGTTTTAAATTTCTGGGTGTTATCATAAAGAGGATCTGACCTGGGGTAACTCACGTTGTAGCACTGGTCAAAAGGGCCCAGCTCAGGAGATTAGACCACCTGAAACTTCTCGGGGAAACAACAACTGCTGGTGAGCTATTGCTGCACCATAGAGAGCATTTTAACTTACTGCACCTGTGTCTGGTTTGCCAATTGCACAGTTACGTCAGTGCTCCAGAGGGTCAACGTCATTGCCCAGAGGATCATGGGTTGCCCCTTCCCCTCTTTGGAAGAGCTTTATAGCTCCCGCTGCCTTAAGAAAGTTCAAAACATTCTTAAAGATCCATCTCATCCTGGGCATCCCTTTTTTTTGAACTATTACCATCTGGCAGACCAGTGGTGGGATTCAAATAATTTAACAACCGGTTCTTTGCCCTAATGACCAGCTGGGTAGGCGTGGTTCGGTGGTCATGTGACTGGGTGGGCGTGGCCAACTCAACGTCACTCACGTCGATGGGCGCTTCGTCTTGGCTGTTAGAATGTAATCAGGGTTAACCGGAGAGGCAGTTTCTGTAAGCAAGGCAATAAAAATTAGTCTAGAAACAACACCAGAATGTCTCCTTCCTGCCTTCCTTACAGGATTAGCCCTGTAAAAATGGAAAAAACCAAAAGGAGATTTCTTCCAACAACCGGTTCTCCGAACTGCTTAGAAAGTTAACAACCGGTTCTCCCAAATAGGTGCGAACTGGCTGAATCCCACCACTGTGGCAGACGATACAGGATAATAAAAACAAGGATAAATAGGCTAGAAAAACAGTTTCTATCCCAGGGCACTATAACTATATTGAATTCTACTGTATAGTGCAATGTTAAGGCAATATCAGGAGTTTTCACTTCCAATTGTATAAAATGTAAAGGATGTATGTTTTATTTTTACCATTATAATGTGCACTGAAGGTGGCATTTAATTTCGTTGCATGAAGAGCAACGACAGCGAAGTAAATTCAGTAAGTCCCGTTCGTAAAAAGAGGAATCCACGGGATGTGGTGATGGATTGTTTTAAACTTACAGCTCTATTTAAATATCTGCTTGCAATTGGCACGTGGAGATTTTCCAAATGGCATGCTATATTTCAAGCTGTTTCCCACAAAAAAAAGGGATGTATGGGATGTATTGGACAATCCAACAGATCTTTGAAAAGTTCTGGAACCCATTTGCACATCGTGCTTAAGAAGAGCTTTTAATACAGGTAGTTCTTGATTTACAGCATTTTGTTTAGAGATTCGTTCGAAGTTACAACCTCACTGAAAAAAATGGCGTATGACTTTTTTTACACATGTGACCATTGCAGCATCCTCGTGGTTACGTCACCCACGTGGCAAGTGGCTCGTATTTATGACGGTCGCACCGTCATGTGATCACCTTTTGCGACCTGACAAGCAAAGTCAATGGGGAAGCCAGATTCACTTCACAACCGTCCTATAACTTAAGGACTGCAGTGATTCACTTAACAACCGTGGCAAGAAAGGTTGCAAATGGGACAAAACTCTCTTAACACCTGTCTCATTTAGCAACAGAAATCTGGGGCTTAATTGTCATAAGTCGAGGGCTGCCGGTATAGGGTTGCATAATTGGGAGGACTGGTAGCCACATAATTTGCGTAAGGGGGTTTAAGACATCACACTTATCTTTTATTTGCATTTTTAAGTTGCAAACTAGTGGAAATTGGTTGAGAGTTTGGTAGAATATATGAATGATACTCGGTGTTTTTTTAAAACAGAGTCTATGGGGAAAAATAGCTGGGGAGATTCACAGAACTGGGTCAACTAAAAAAATCGGTATAATAATTGCTGTTGCTGCATTCACACAATTCAGTAAAACCAAAGAAAGCAAGCTATGCTTAGCGTAATGTAAGAATTTAACCTGTATTTTGCTCATTCCAAAAAGAGAGATGAGATGCACTTAATATGTCTGTTTGTTTTTGGGTTTTTTTGAGCAGGGAGCTTGAAGAAAAACAAATAAAATCCCAGTCAAGGTGGAATCATTGGAAGAAGGCAACTAAAAAATCACTCAAAAGAATGATAGAGAGTATCAAAGACCTAATCTCTTATCTGGAATTGTGGAGATATGACATCCGTAGCATCGAGGGTAGGTCTGATGGTTTTTGCACTCCGTTATATTGGCTTCTTGGCTGGCAGATGCTACTATAGGCTAGAAAGATATGCGGGGTCTTTGGTGCTCTCTGAGCTTAGTTATTTCCTTGCAGTCTTAGCTAAGTAGCACTGATGATGTTACCTAGTTTGGTAATGAAACGAATGCAAGAAAACCACCAAGCTTAGAGATCACCAAGGAGAACACAGTTCAACTCTGAGCTACAAATATCGGTACTAGAAAGATATTTTGATGCCTGAAGAAGGATTTCCTGGACCATTTATTATGATCCCATTTGTTTGTTTGTTTGTTTATTTATGTATTAGACTTATATACCGCTTCATAGGGCTTTCAGCCCTCTCTAAGCGGTTTACAGATTTTTAGCAAATTGAATCAGCAAATCCCCCCCCCCCCTCCAGTCTGGGTCCTCATTTCACCCACCTCGGAAGGATGGAAGGCTGAGTCAACCTTGAGCCGGTGAGATTTGAATCGCCGAACTGCAGATAACAGTCAGCTGAAGTGGCCTGCAGTGCTGCACCCTAACCACTGCGCCACCTCTGCTCCTTTGCTGAATCTGGAATAAGGCAAGGCATCTCTCTCCCCCAGGAGTACCAGATCATCTCCTGTGCAAGAGGTTCCAAGCTTTTGATTAACAGAAGAAGCAGAATGAAAAGAGTTGTTACTCGGCACAAAAGTTTAATGATGCCGCTTGAGAGTCTCTAAAAAGACCACCCTAAAACCAGGATGCCGCAGCAAATTGTATTTTATTTTATGGGTGTTCATTTAGGAGAAACAACCCTAAGATATGGCTTGCTTGCCCAAGATTTATTTAATTAACCATAATCAAGCCCTTCATGGTAGTGGATCTGGGTACTTGAGAGACCGCCTACTGCCAATTACCTCCACTCGACCAATTAGATCCCATAGATTACGCCTCCTCCGAGTTCCATCTGCCGCTCAATGTCGACTGGCAACCACGCGGAGGAGAGCCTTCTCGGTGGCAGCTCCGACCCTATGGAACGATCTCCCTGTGGAGATTCGTACCCTCACCACCCTCCAGACCTTCCGCACAGCCCTCAAAACCTGGCTATCCCGTCAGGCCTGGGGTTAAAGACCGTAACCCACCCGAATTGTATGAATGTTGTGCTTTTAATGATGTACTGTCTTATGTGTTAATCTGTTTGTTTTCCCCTCCCTTCGAATTGTAAGCCGCCCTGAGTCCCCCCAGGGAAAAGGGCGGCATATAAATAAACTACTCCAATACTCCAATACTCCAATTGCTTCCTAGAGTTAGATTAAGGCACAACCCATGATGGGATAGGCCACAATTGGCATGCAAAGCTGCCCCCAACTCAAATCAGCTAAGGGGGCTAAGAGTGATTGGCTGGACAGTCTTCATGCTGAATGCTGTCCTTAAAAAATTGATTTGTTAAATTAAATATGCCTATTGGAAAGGAACTATAAATACCATCAACATAAAATGGTAGCTTGCTCGGAAGCTGAAATACACTCAGCAAATGAGATGAAGAGTGGGAAGAAAAGGAGAGAGGTAAGGGAAGGAGAGAGGAATAGGAGAGAGGGTAGGAGGGTGGAAGAAGAGGAGAGAAATGAGGAGTGGAAAGGAGAGAGAGGAGAAGGAGAAAGGAAGGGGAAGTAGAGAAGGGAAGGAGGATAGAAAGAAGAAAGGAGGTAGGGAGGGGGATGAGAGAAGAAGAAGGAAGTGAACGCACAAATATAGTATATGGAGAGCAGAAGAGCCAATAACTGGTTTTTTTTTCTTTTTTGGAGGGGAGAGTTGATGGTAAGATGAATTGATGTAAACATTTAATAATACAGTATGATGTTGGCTATTTAATAGTATACATGTGATTATGAAAATAAAAAATAAAAAACTATGAAAAAAAATTGATTCGTGCAATGCGGGAACATTTTTCCATATTCATTCTCTTCATTCTCTCTCTTTCTCTTAGAGAAATTTGGCACTGGGATCAAGTCCTACTTCTCTTTCCTGCGGTTCCTGGTGGTGTTAAACGTCATCATCTTCCTTCTCCTGTTCGGCTTCATCACCCTCCCGACGGCTCTTGCTAAATACGGAGTTGTGAATGGCAGCTACGTGAAAGTTCCCCCAGAAACAGGTAACTCGCTCTTCGCTCAAGCCCTTTCCAGAACACGATCAGTCCTCAGTTTACAGCCATTCATTTAACCGACCATTAGAATCTGGCACTGAAAATAAAAAAGACTTTGGATAGGTCCTCGCGTTCTAACCGACGCAACGTGGTCATCAATGGTGGGATTGATTTTTTTTTTTACTACTGATTCTGTGGGCGTGGCTTGGTGGCATGGCTTGGAGGGCGTGGCAGGGGAAGGTTACTGCAAAATCCTCATTTCCTCCCGATCAGCTGGGACTCAGGAGGCAGAGAATAGACAGGGGCGTGGCCAGCCAGAAGTGATATTTGCTGATTCTCCGAACTACTCAAAATTCCCACTACTGGTTTTCCAGAACTGGTCAGAACCTGCTGAATCCCACCTCTGATGGTCATGTGATCAGAATTGGGGCGTTTGGCAATCACGTCTACTTACAAAGGTTGCAGGGTCCCAGGGTCATATGATGGCCAAATGCTGGCCACTTCCCAGGCAGTTTCCAATTAACAAAAACCAATGGGAGGAGCCGGATTCACTTAGCAACTTCATAGTTTGCTTAACAATTGCAGTGATTTGCTGAATGACCATGGCAAAAAAAAGGTAATAAGTTCACTTGACAACCGCCTTGCTTTCTGCAATGGAAATCCCAATCCCAAGGGTGGTCATAAGTCAAGGACTATCTGTAGCTGACTATAGAAAAACAGGCTATGCTCGATGCAGCTTTCGGGCAGAACATTGTTTTGACCCGGGCTTCCTTAACAAGCATGAAGCAGAGTCTTAGTCCTGGCAAAACCTCTCTTATTTACACGACTGTGAATTCCTTTCATTCACAGTCAGCCAGGCTTTAGCAAACAGTCTTTCCAAGGAATATTTATCCACACGAACCTTATCTCGCTTGGAGAGCTGCCATATAACTAGTTTCCAAATGCAGGGCAAGGCAAAACTTGGCCCAGAGTCTCTTATAGTCACAAACTGAACTTTCCACTCTTGACACGACCGAAGGAATGAATTGTTTCCTGCAAAAGCCCCCTCCCCTTTCGCTCCTCTTTTGTATCCTATGGGAGGGGCCAATCACCTCTAAGGTGTGGCTTTACTCCCAAGCCTACCCTGATTTCCTAGTTGTCCTTGTCTTCTGGCAGCTCTGCGCATGCGCACACTGGGAACAGGCTCCAGCTGTTCTCTCTGCCTCACTGCTGTCTAACTCCCTCTCTGCCTCCGACGCAGAGCCCTTGTCTGAGCTTTCCTCAGGCCCCAGGATTGTCCCATGTTCCTCCCCAACCTCCTCACTGTCTGACTCTGCTGTCAGCTCCGCTGCCCACCGACGGGCCACAACAAATATTCATTTTTTTTTGTTCCTTCTCGTGTTTTTATTTTTGCTCTGAATTTCGTTCCTTACAGGGCCAGAATGCACCGTTTACACCATCGGCAACACCAAGGGACTGGTCCACTTCTACAGTTACATTATAGACCTGCTATCTGGCACGGTGAGTAGTTGATCATAACTTTCTAAAACCTTTTGCTATTTAAAAAAAAAATCAAGTTCCTAGTCCTTTCTGATTAAAAAAAAGGTGACTGGGTAGGCGTGGCCAACTTGTAAAGTGAGGTGAAACTCATTTAACAACGCTCTTGCTTAGCAACCAAAATGTTGGCTCAGGAACTCTGGCATTGAAATGTGCAAGTCTTAAAGCGGTCAAGTTGCAAGACCCTTGCACCCCTAACCCTTTAGAAAAAAACTCCAGGGGTGTTCAAACTTGACAGCTTTAAGACTTGTGGACTTCAACTCCCAGAATTCCTCCTCCAGTCATGTTGGCTCAGGAACTCTGGCATTTGAAGCACGGAAGTCTTAAAGCTATCAAGTTACAAGACCTTACACACCTAACTCTTTAGGAAAAAAAACCCCAGGGGTGTTCAAACTTGACAGCTTTAAGACTTGTGGACTTCAACTCCCAGAATTCCTCCTCCAATCATGTTGGCTCAGAAACTCTGGCATTTGAAGCACACAAGTCTTAAAGCTGTCAAGTTACAAGACCCTTGAACCCCTAACCCTTTAGAAAAAAAAAACCCAGGGGTGTTCAAACTTGACAGCTTTAAGACTTGTGGACTTCAACTCCCAGAATTCCTGCTCTCACTCTTCAACTCGATGATGTCCGGACGGGTGGGGAAAAGGAGCTGGAACCGGTTCTAAACGGCAGTGTAGATTTGTGGAACCTCTTCTATAGAAGCTTGCCATCATAAGATATTAGGGCAGGGGTGGGGATTGAAAAATGTTAGCAACCGGTTCCCTGCACGGTTGCTGGGTGGGTGTGGTCATGGTGGGCGTGGCCTACTTGGGCTCCTGCACTATGGCAGTCGGGTGGGGGTGTTTTCACTCTCCCCAGGCTTTGGAGGCTTTCATTGAGCCTCCGGGAGGGTGAAAACGACTTCCCCCGGGCTCTGGAGGCTGTTTCAGACGTCTAGAACTTCTGCGAGGTCCCTTTTTCACCCTCCCAGAGCCACCGTGTGGGCCCTGTCCTTACCTGGCATGATGAATGGGCCGCGTGGAAACTCCAGGGAGGGGATGGGTGGGGCCAACCAGTCCTTGCAACTACCGGTTCTGCGAACCACCATGTAAAATTAACATCCACCCGAACCAGTCCGAACTGGCTGAACCCACCCCTGCATTAGTGGGAGAACAGTGATGCAGAATCTTTTTTTCGCTCTCTACATAATAGCAATAGCAATAGCAGTTCGACTTATATACCACTTCATAGGGTTTTCAGCCCTCTCTAAGCGGTTTACAGAGTCGGCTTATTGCCCCCACAATCTGGGTCCTCATTTCACCCACCTCGGAAGGATGGAAGGCTGAGTCAACCTTTGAGCCGGTGAGATTTGAACCGCCGAACTGCAGATAACAGTCAGCTGAAGTGGCTGCAGTACGGCACTCTAACCACTGCGCCACCTCGGCTCTTTAAAATAAAATAAAAAATAAAATAAAATCGGGGGGGGGTTCAGAAGTACCTTTTCTGTGTAACCAATTTGCAAGATTAGCAAACAGAAATTTGACGCATTTCAATAAAAAGGTTGTGAGTCGGGAAAGGTGCAGTCAGACTCCAGGCTTTTTTGCTTTCCGAAATTAACCCGCGCTTGGTCTATCAGGCGATGTTTAAAGGGGCATTTAGCCACCTGGCTAAATGTGTTTGTCAATTCCTCCGCAGGTAGACGCTTAGAAAAAGTGAATTGCGTCAGGCGAAGCTGGTGAAATCTTTTATCTTGATTCCTTCTTGCAGCCTTTCAGATAAAGAGGATGACACCAGACCCCCTAAACTAACAGCTGCTAAGAGCATGGGGCAATAACGACAGCACGCTAGAAGCGATGTTCTGACGTTGACCTATTGCACTTCTCTGCAATCCCAAATTTTGGACCAGATAACCACAGATCATCCTGACAATGTTGTTTGCTAGGGACCCCCTCTTCTTGAAAAATACTTCTGGCACAGGGGTGTCAAACTTGATTTCATTGAGGGCCACATCAGGGTTGTGGCTGGGGTGGGTGGGCATGGCCAGCTCGACATCACTCACCAAGGCTCTGTTTTGAGCCGCGACAGCCTTCTGTCACTCTCTACCGTGCAGCCTCCCTGGGCTCCATTTTTTTGCTGGCAGAAGGCGACAGGAGGAAATCGCAGCCGAAACGGAGCCTAGGTGGGCCGTGCACAGCCTCCCCAGGCTCCGTTTTCATGGACAGAGGGTTGCAGGAGGTCATCGTGGCTGAAAACGGTTGACCCTCCCAAGCTCCGTTTTTGCTGGCTAAGTCACCGCGGGCCTGTCCTTCGCTATTTCTCTGTTATAAAGTTTTTTTATTTTTTCATTTTCATAACATATAATCCACATGTATACTATTACATAGCCAACATCGTATTGTATTATTAAATGTTTACATCAATTCACCTTACCATCAACTCCCAAAAAACAATTATTGGCTCTTCTGCTCTCCGTACACCATATTAGTATCTTATCCATCACTTTCTTCTCCCTCTCTCCTCCCCTTCCCTACCTCCTTTCTTCCCTCTTTTCTCTACTTCCTCTCTCCTCCTCTCTCCCCTTTCCACTCCTCCTTTCTCTCCTCCTCTTTCCCCACTTTGCCCTCTCTCCCATCCATCTCTCCTTCCCTTCCCTCTCTCCTCCACACTCTTCATCTCATTTACTTGGTGTATTTCAGCTTCTGAGCAAGCTCCCTTTTATGTTGATGGTATTTATAATTCCTTTTCAATATACATATTTAATTTTAACATGTATTCTCCTTTTTTAAAGAAAAAGATAGAACACAAAAATATACATATATAGTCATTGTGCTTTTAAAACCCTCCCCCACCAGCCTAATTTTGTCCGAGATGTAGACCTAGTTACAATTCCCCAGCTATTCTCATCATTATCTTTATATAATTATACATCCTTACATGCCCCCAGTTAGTGATTCTGTCTTTAAATCTCAATAGTTTCCCATTGTAGGTGTATTTCATGTTCCCTCTCCATTTTCCATGTCTTAGATTAAATTACCCTTAATTGTGTATAAATGGCAATCCTCACTGTTCAATGTTCATTACAATTCCCTTAATCTATTATGTTAAGTAAGCTTCCCATTGGGAGAGCGAGTGCGTTCAGAGAAGCGTTGTGAGAGTTGTCTTGGAGAACACACAAACCAGCATACAGAGACACTGCAGTTTAAATAGGCTTTTACTTTTGTGGAAATAGAGGTATCAGAGTCCATCAAACAGTCCAAGTCATACATGGATAAGACAGTCATCAATGTCTTTCAGTTAAGGGATAATCCAAATAACATAGTCCAATATCATATAATCAGTTCAGTACAAAGTTTGCTAGCAGTTGCAAAATTTACAATAGCTCACGGCACTTTCTAACAGCCAGCTTCCAAAACACTCAGATCAGATCAGCCCAGCATCTAACAAACAGAGAACTAACAGTCATTCTGGCTCCCTCTTATGGCCGATTGAGGAAAACAGCAACCAATCACATTTTACAGTATGATTTAAAGAGACAGGTACAGCATTGCTATATGACTTATATATTGCCAATCCAACCGTTAGTTTATATTTTTTAACATATTATATAGAATAACAAGCGGTAAACATCTCACCTTATTCATCATCTTAAAAGTTCTATATATGTCCATGTTTCATGTATTTTAACCCATGCTTAGTTGTTTGTTCTATTGTCATATTCAGTCAATTCACAACTCAGTTTAATTATCATGTATAAAAGAGAATCACAAACTTTGTGTGTTTTCAGGCCAGGCCCGCGGGTTTAGATCTAGGATTTGACTTCTGTTGCTGTTGGGTTTCTGAATGAGCCAAAAATAGAAGGGGAAAAACGGCTTGTATTGGCTGCAACCTAAGAGCCATTGATGGTTTCAGATTGCTGTCTTGCTGCGCGAGCATGATTTCTAAAGCTTGACCGTTCCCCATTGTGAGTCTGAATGGAGTAGCTTGACCTTCTTTTGTTGAATTCTCTCTGCAGGGGTTTCTTGAAATGACCGGCCTCTTTTATGGCTATTACTCGGTGGATAACGTACCTTTGGGGCTGCTGGAGTACCACGTGCCGCTGGGGTATTTGCTGATCACGCTGGCTTACCTTTCGATGAGCTTCGTCTGGATTATCAAACGGTAAATCCTGCTGGGAAAATCAACCTTCCCTTCGGCAAGCCAGGGCGATAGAAATGGCCATTCTAAAGAGCAGATTTGGGGATTGAAGTATTCTTTTCCCCTCCCCCCCAATCAAATATTTATTTTTATATCCTTTATATGTATCAATGCGGGAATGGTGTGGTAACTGGGTAACATAAATTTCAGTACACATAAACATAGCCTTATTATTCCTAAATATTACATTTCATTTCCATTGTTTCATATTATTCGTACATGTTATTTATTATCACCCTTCCTTTCTGAACCATCTTTCTGTGCTTTTGTATATCTTAACGCAGTGGTCCCCAACCCCCGGTCCGCGGACCGGTGCCGGGCCGTGGAGTACCTGGCACCGGGCCGCGCAGCGGCCGGGGGCCATGATCGCTCTTTTAAATCCGCTCCTCTTAAATGCATTTCTCTCCCCCCCCTTTGGTCCCACCCTCGGCTCTCTCTCCCTCCCTCCCTCGCCGTCTCCTCCCTTCTCTCTCCCCCCCTCCCGCACCGATCCATCGCCAGGGAAAGAGAGAGTGAGAGAGTGAGAGAGGAGAGAGAGAGGGAGAGAGTCAAGAAAACTGTTCCGGCCGCCGCTGAAATGACTCAGTAACTTTTACGCTTGGATCTGCTTTTTCAAACCTCCCCCAATCATCATCGCCACCCTCTTCCTCCTCCTCCACCACCACCGTTTGTTCCGCTAAAGCTCCTAAAGCTCTCTCCTCGGCTTTTCCTGCTTTCTCCCTGTCACCCAGATGCATGCTGTGGTTCGCGAGTGCGGCTCGGTTTTATGTGTCCGCTTCTCTCCCTTTCTCTCCACACACCCCCCACCTCCATTTAATTATTTTTTTTTTAAAGAAAGAAAACCGTAGTTCTGCCAATTGCAAAAAAAAAAAGTGTGTGTGCGTGCATATCTGCTGGCGGGTGTGTGTTTGTGTGGTGTGTGTGTGTGTGTGTGTGTGTGTATGCACGCGCGGAGAGAGACTGGTTGGAAAGGAAGGACAGGACTGGCGGTGTGTGTTTCTGCAGCCCCTCCGGTGGAGGCTGCACTAGCCGTCAGATCTGGTGTTTTTTTTTCCCCCTCTCCTTTTTCCGGCAGGTCGTTTTAATCCTTGCTAATTACTTTCTGTTCTTCGCTTGCCAGCTTCCTTCCCACCCTCCTTCCTCCTCCTCCCCCCCCAGCCGGGTGCGCCTCCCCGCTTTTACTCCCAAACAGTTATATATTTATATATATATATTTATTTTCTTTCTCTCCACGGCATTCGCGCGCGCGCACTCTGTTCTTTGCCCGCCGAATGTGGTGGGGAGGGGGAGGGCGGGCAGAAAGGTTGGTCCGGGGTGAGGGTTCAGGATGGTCTTTGAGGAACATAAGTCTGTCCGGGTGGGGGGGGGGCATATTAAAGCACTTTATATTTATGTCATTGTATTTTATTTTGTAAGGCATGTTTAAATACAATAAAATAAAAGTTGTTTAATCAAAACAATCTGATATATAAACAATCAATGTGTCATCGCGAACAACGCCCCCCCACTCCTGCGCGCGCTCAGCGGGCCACGGTAAAATTATCAAAGGCTGACTGGTCCGCGGCGATAAAAAGGTTGGGGACCACTGTCTTAACGTATTAATACATTATTATTCCCCCCTCCCACTATTTTCTATTCCTATTTTAACTTTCCCCCCCTTTCGTATCGCTATAATATTCAAAGACGTGTGTTTTCCACCTATTTTGTTGTTCATGTTTCCATAGTTAAATCAACATTCCACCCTTCATTCCTCCATTTTTCAATATCTCCTCCTACAGTTTTAGTATCATGGGGGATTGAGATTGAGATTTGTTTTATTTATATGCCGCCCTATTCCCCTCGGGACTCAGGGCGGCGAACAACTCAAGGGGGAAAGGGAACACAAAAGTACAAGACAAGCATTTAAAATAGCCAACAGCCACACAAGTCGAGAGGGGAAGGGAGCTCATCAACCCCAGGCCTGCCGACACAGCCAGGTTTTAACGGCTTTTCGGAAGGCCTGGAGAGAGGTGAGGGTCCGAATCTCTGCGGGGAGTTCGTTCCAAAGGGGGAGGGGGATTGAAGAATTCTAAAGGGCTTTGGGGTATTTTAAAAGACATGAAGATAGTCTAATGACTTGAGTGCACAAGTAGTCCTCGAATTACAGCAATTCACTTAGTGACTGTTGGAAGTTACAATGGCACTGAAAAAAGTGACATGATCGTTTTTCATCGTTACAACGATTGCAGCATCCTCATGGTCATGTGAGCAAAATTCAAGCGCTTGGCAACTAGTTCATATTTGCGACAGTTATACAATACAATACAATAGCAGAGTTGGAAGGGACCTTGGAGGTCTTCTAGTCCAACCCCCTGCCTAGGCAGGAAACCCTTTACTGTTTCAGACAAATGGCTATCCAACATCTTAAAAACTTCCAGTGTTGGGGCATTCACAACTTCTGGAGGCAACTTCTGTTCCACTAAATTAATTGTTCTAACTGTCAGGAAATTTCTGCTTAGTTCTAGGTTGCTTCTCTCCTTGATTAGTTTCCACCCATTGCTTCTTGTCCTGCCCTCAGGTGCTTTGGAGAATAGCTTGACTCCCTCTTCTTTGGGGCAGCCCCTGAGATATTGGAAGACTGCTGTCATGTCTCCCCTAGTCCTTCTTTTCATTAAACTAGACATACCCAGTTCCTTCAACCATTCCTCCTATGTTTTAGCCTCCAGTCCCCTAATCCTCTTTGTTATGGGTGTCAGGGTTCCAAGTAAAAGACCCATAATAAGCAAAACTCCAAGGCAGGTAGATTCCTTAAAGGATAGCTTTATTGGAAATATCATATTGGCACGGATCTGGTGAAAACCGACACTGAAGTTTCCCGTGGTTTTCACCTAATTAAAGATCCCTTTCTCAAAACAACCAGTCACATGGTCCAATCACGGTGCTGTCTGGCTGCCTGGTGACATCCTTCCTCCGACCAGGTGTGAGAATGCCCTTGGTTCCCAGGAGAAATTATTTGTTTTGGCTACCAAATCCCAGCTATCTAAAATCCTGCCTCCCTATCCCTCAGCTCCAGTGAAGCTTCCAAAATGGCTTCAGTCAGGGTTGACAACAGGATCCCGGGGTGATCTTGATCTTGTGACCTTCTGATAAGCAAAGTCAAACAGGAATCCAGATTCACTTAACAACCATGTGACTAGCTTAGCAACTCCAGTGATTTACTCAACGGTGGCAAGAAAGATTGTAAAATGGGGCAGAGCTCACTTAACAACTGTCTCGCTTAGCAACAGAAATGTTGGGCTTAATTTTGGTCGAGAACTACCTGTAATATAAATATAACAAGGGGGTAATTTACTTAACAATACATATTCTTAATGGCAGCAAAAATGGTCTTTGCCCAAAACTGGAAAAACAGGGAAATTCCACAAGAAGAGGAAGTAATTAGGAAAATTCTGATTTGTGCTGAAATGGATAAATTGACGTGGGAATTGAAGAATAAAGACAAATCAGAATATTATAAGATCTGGGACAAATCTTATCGATGTTTGGAACCAAACAGCAATGACTCAAAATAAGCCATGACTAAGATTTATAGCAGTGGTTCTCCGTGACCCGACAAAAGCGTGCATGACAAAACTGCGTCGCTAAAACTGCGATGTCATCAACGCGCCAACAACAGCGCGGCGACAGAAGGGCACTTTACAACAGCGCAGCGACAGAAAGCCAATTTAAGTTAAGGTAAGGGTTAGGGTTAGCATTACGTTTAGGGTTAGGATTAGGGTTAGGTTTAGTTTTACAGCGCGCTTCTGTCACCGCGCTGTTGTCAGCCCGATTCAGCGCTCATTCGTCGGAGCGCTTTAGCACTCGCGGTTTTGTCACCGCGGTTTAGTTGGGCGCGGTTTTGTCGTTCGTCCTTTTGTCGGTGAACTGTGGTTCTCAACCTTCCCAATGCCACGACCCTTTAATACAGTTCCTCATGTTGTGGTGACCCCCAACCATAAAATTGGTGTCTCGGTAAGACCATTGAAAATATGTGTTTTCCGATGGTCTTAGGCGACCCCTGTGAAAGGGTCGTTCGACCCCCAAAGGGAGTACCGACCCACAGGTTGAGAACCACTGATTTATAGAATGGAGATTAGAATTATGTATGAAACTATTAACAGTGAACGTGTATAAGAGAAAAGCAAAGCAACATGGTTGGAAATTAGATACTTTTATATTTGTAAATACTGAATAGAACAAATGTAGATAAGCGGGGTGGTTATAATGTATAATTGTATATCTTAATATGTATGGCAAAGACTTTTTGCCACGACGGTTACTCTGTGTCCAATGTTTTAATTTATGTTCAATAAAAAAACTTTCAATTTTTTTTTTAAATGAGAACTACCTGTAATATAAATTCCCCAAATATGACATCTCGCTGTTCAGACAGAGTTATCTGTTATCGTCCCAGTATTTGTTCTGTACAGTCGTCCAAAGTAAGTTTATTATTTATAGTAGGGTAGTGACTTTAAGATGTGTGGACTTCAACTCCCAGAGTTCCCCAGCCATCATGGAAGTTTGTGTAGAATTTTTTTACACTCCATCCTGAAATTTCTAACACTGCTTTCTTCTTCTTCTTCTTCTTCTTCTTCTTCTTCTTCTTCTTCTTCTTCTTCTTCTTCTTCTTCTTCTCCTTCTCCTTCTCCTTCTCCTTCTCCTTCTCCTTCTCCTTCTCCTTCTCCTTCTCCTCTTCCTCCTCCTCCTCCTCCTCCTCCTCCTCCTCCTCCTTCTTCTTCTTCTTCTTTTAAAAACCACCCTGGCAATGTTATGAACAGCTCGGTGGAAGGTTTTAAGCGAAGTTTGATATACAACGAAGATCCGTTTCAGAGCTACTGCAATAAAATTCTTGCTGGCTGGGATTTCTGCATCACAGATGAAAACGCTGCGCGGCTGAAACAGAGTAGTTTACTTTATGAACTTAAAGTACGTATATTTCTTTTTCTAAGAACGTATTGAACCCTCCTCGTTGATCAATTATCCCAAATAGCAAAAAATTGAATAAACTTGCAATGCAGGACAATACAATATTCCTAGAAATAGTGTATGTAAGATTTCCCCCCCTTCCTGGCATTTATTACAAGTTCTTTTAGAAAAATCAGCAATAAAAGTAAAAAAAAAATGAATAGTACATGATTGTTAAATTATACAACATTTCTCTTGTCTTCTGACAAGGAATAAGTAATTGCTTTGTCTCTGATGATTATGGTGTCAGGGTTCCAAATAGCATCCAAAATTAAATCAGAGTCCAAGGCAAAGTATTGCTCAAAGTTCCAATTTATTAAGAGAGCCACATTGGCACATCTGGGAAAACCCGACTCTGAAAGCTTCCCAGTTTTCCCCACCCAGTTGAAAGTTCAGGACCTTGTCCCTACACCCACAAGTCCATCACATGGTCCAATCTCCCACTGCCATACTGGCAGTTCCACCCATCCAGTTCCTGTCAAGTGCAGAGGTGCAAAGACAAAGGATGACCTTGGCTTTCTAGAAAGGAATTTTGCTTTGGCTACGTAGTATGTGACGCCTAACAATCCCATTTTCCAACAATAGAAAATGCCTAGCAGAATAATGGAAAGTGTGGCAGGCCAAAGATCCAAAAGGAAGATGGCCGCAGACTGGACAGATGGTCTCTTTCTTATGACCCAAAGATTTGTTTAAAAATTATGTTGATGTTGATTGATTTTAAAATTAAGCCTATAAAATAGAATGGAAACCTGAATGTTTTTTATTAGGAATAATGTCTGTGAAATACAAAAAAGAAATCCAGTATTTAATACTACATATAATTACGGCGGCAAGGATTGCCTTTGTCCAGAAATGGATAAGCAAATTAATTCCAAGCGAAGATGAAATAATAAGAAAGATTATGGACTGTACCGAAATGGACAAACTAACTAAAGAAATCCAGGGAAAAGAAAAATCAGAATTCTACCAATAGCAATAGCAGTTAGACTTATATACCCCTTCATAGAGCTTTCAGCCCTCTCTAAGCGGTTTACAGAGTCAGCATATCGCCCCCCAACAACAATCCGGGTCCTCATTTTACCCACCTCGGAAGGATGGAAGGCTGAGTCAACTCTGAGCCGGTGAGATTTGAACAGCCAAACTGCAGAACTGCAATCAGCTGCAGTCAGCTGAAGTAGCCTGCAGTGCTGCATTTAACCACTGCGCCACCTCGGCTCCATACCAGATATGGGATAAATGGTATAGGTGGATGGAGGAAAGAAACAAGGATCAATGAAGGAATATAACAAAACTCAAAAAATAATAGTTATGAGTAAAATAAGAGGGTTAAGAATGGTGAAATCCAAATGAAATACAATAGAAGGGGAAATAATATAAGGTGAGCGGTATCGATTGATAATTGCTATTAGAAAGAACAGGAAGCTCCTCTTCGTATTGTGTAAATGTGGTGTACGTCTAGGTTTTGTGTGTGTGTATTTTACATGTTTTGTTAATAAAAATTTTTTAAAAATTAAGCCTATAAATCTTATTTCTGTTCACAGACGGATTTGCAGGATGAACGGTTAAGACAGAGGGCAGCAGACAGAAGCCTCAAAGAGAAAACACGGATTTATTCTTTGAGGATCTTCTTAAACTGTGTCGTTTTGGCTGTCTTGTCGGCTTGTTTTTATTCCATCTACAGAGTAACCGTCTATTCACAAGAACACGCTTTCCCAGTAAGTAGCAAGCGATGTTTGAAATTGTGCTCTGATCCCAACTTATCTCTGGGAAAGCCATGATAGCGAATCTCTGGGTACCACAGGTGGCACAGAAAGCGCACGAGCCTCCCATTGGCCAGTTGGTCTTCGGGGCTCTGCCCTGCATAAGTGTGTGGGGGCGGGGGGACGGGATGCATGTAGGTGATGCAAGAGTACATGCACAGTGGGCAGAGCACATGAGCAGGGGGCTCTCGCATTGTATTTGGGGGGTTGTGCGCATGCATTTGCCCCCACATGCCCTGTTTTGGGCCTGGAAAGCCGGCCTCCACCAACCGGGTAGCCAAAAAATGGGTGAGAGGGCGTGTGCGCATGCACGGGGGGAGCGCATGCACAGGGGGGTGGTGCATGCATTGCATTTTGCAGTTATGAGTACGTGCTTTGGGCCCTCAGCACCAAAAAGGTTAGTGTTAGGTAAGCTCCCCGTTGGGAGAGCGAGTACATTCAGCGAAGCGTTGTGAGAGTTGTGTTGGAGAACACACAAACCAGCATACAGAGACACTACAGTTTAAATAGGCTTTTACTTTCGTGGAAATAGAGGTATCAGAGTCCATCAAACAGTCCAAGTCATACACGGATAAGACAGTCAGTCATCAACGTCTTTCAGTTAAGGGATAATCCAAATAACATAGTCCAGTATCATATAATCAGTTCGGCATTCAAAGTTTGCTATCAGTTGCAAAACTTACAATAGCTCACGGCACTTTCTAACAGGCAGCTTCCAAAACACTCAGATCAGATCAGCCCAGCATCTAACAAACAGAGAGCTAACAGTCATTCTGGCTCCATCTTATGGCCGATTGAGGAAAACAGCAACCAATCACATTTTACAGTATGATTTAAAGAAACAGGTACAACATGGTTACATGGTTTATATATTGCCAACTCAACTGTTAGAATTATATTCCTAATATTCCTAACAGTTAGCCATCACTGCCTTAAGTCAGGGGTCGGCAAACTTAAACACTCAAAGAGCCATTTGGACCCATTTCGCACAGAAAAGAAAACACCGGGAGCCACAAAGGTCCTAACCAGAAGCCCCCTGTTCAATTCTGGAGCTGACCGGAAGTTCAGTTCCTCCACTGTAGAGTCTCCTCCTAGCGCGGAGTCCTTTTTCCTCTACCTGTCATAACCGAAAGCCCTATCAATTCCGGAAACAACTGGAAAACCCTCCCCTTGCCATAGAGTCTTCTTCTGGCGCACTGTGCTTCTCCCCCCCCCTCCCACCTACCGGAAGCTCCTCTCAAAAGCCGACCGGTGATGGAGCCGCAGCAGAGGGAGGAAAGAGCCACATGCGGCTCTGGAGCCGCAGTTTGCTGACCCCCTGCCCTAGGTCATTTTATTCTTTCAAACAGTTGTATTTTCTCAATAGCTCGGTGGGGGAGGGGAATTGGCTTAGAACAATAGTTGGTTCACCCATTGGGCTAAACGAGTATTTATTTTAACCTCGATTTGTTGAACCCCAGCCCTTAAGGGTGGAGATAAACTAGGTGTTAAGTCCTGCAATGATATTCCTTTTAGAATTTTGGCCTGCCACACTTTCTCTTATTTCATTATGCTGTTTCTTTAGTATAGTTGATGAGAGGGGGAAATAGACAGGAGTAGGATTGTGGAATGTATTGTTGTCATTCTTTTCTAGAAGGCCAAGGTCATCTTTTGTCTCTGCACTTTTACACCTGACCGGAAGCAGCTGGGTGGAGACGCCAGCGTGGAAGAAGAAGATTGGACCACGTGATGGATTTGTGGGTGTGGGGACAAAATCATGAACTTTTAACTGGGTGGGATTCTGATGTAATTTCCAGAATTGGGATTTACACAGATGTGCTAAGATGTCCGCTTTATTAAATTGGAACTTTAAGGATCGTTTTGCCTTGGACTCTGATTTAATTCTACATGATACTTGGAACGCTGACACTAGGAACCTCTAACAAATCGAAAAAACTTTTTTTTCAGGAAAACAACATCAAATTAGATGACCTCTTTGTCCAGTACTTGCCTTCTATGGTGATCACTGTCGCGAACTTTTTTGCCCCGCTGATTTTTTCATTCCTCATCAAATACGAAGACTATTCGCCCATCTTTGAGATACGGTTAACTCTGATCAGGTAACTCGGTGCCTTTCCGCCATCTTACTTTCTTTTCTCCCATGGGGTGAGTTGGGCAGCACCGTCCGTAGAGCTGAGGAAAACCCCCAAGTTCCTTTTGCGGATCCAGATAGGATTCAGAAGCACGGTTTTCAGTAGGAAAATAATTAGAGAAGCTTAATGTGTCACCTAGGAAATGGGGCACATCGTCATGTGGTCACAATAGAAAAGAATATTTGTAGCTCAGGGTTGAAATGGGGGGGGGGGGTCCTTGGTGTTCTCTTAGCTTGGTGGTTTTCTTTTTTTTTTCCATATATTTTTATTATTTTTACATTTAAAACAAGGCAGTACCGCGAAGTCGAAGTAATAGCAATAGCAATAGCAGTTAGACTTATATACCGCTTTATAGGGCTTTCAGCCCTCTCTAAGCGGTTTACAGAGTCAGCATATTGCCCCCAACAACAATCTGGGTCCTCATTTTACCCACCTCGGAAGGATGGAAGGCTGAGTCAACCCTGAGCCGGTGAGATTTGAACAGCCGAACTGCAGAACTGCAGTCAGCTGAAGTAGCCTGCAGTGCTGCATTTAACCACTGCGCCACCTCGGCTCTTAAGTGACCATGCATTCACATTATATACAGCTAGTCTCAACCATTGACAATTAGCCTACTTAATACATTGTCTATCCTTCTGTCCAATCACAATATATACAGTTTGTTCCAGTCTTGTCACCTTGTCTTATACCAGTCGTAAAATCTGTTCCAGACTTCAAAATATTCTGATTCCCCTTTATTTTTAGGTTCAAGAGTGAGCCAATCTGCTTCCGCACAGGCCAACACTTTTCTGATTATATCTAGCTCTGATGGTGTATTTTCTTTTTTCCAATATTGTGCATAAGTTATGCTCGCCGCAGTTAGTACACGTATAATTAAATAAAGTGTATCTTTCTTAAACCCCTCCGGTATTATACCTAGGAGAAAAATTTCCGGTTTAAACAAGATTTGGTCTCCCACTATTTGTTCTAACCATGATTGAATCATCTTCCAATAATTTTTTGCCTCATTGCACGTCCACCACATATGGTAAAAAGTGCCTGGTGTTTTTTTTACACTTCCAACAATTTGGGGCCAGATTTTTAAACATTTTGGAGAGCCGTGCTGGAGGGAGATGCCATCTGTAGAACATCTTATAAAGATTTTTTTTTATACGCCGTAGCCATTGTTAGTTTCCGATTGAGTATCCATAGCCAATTCCACTTAGCCAATTCCACATTGTAACCGAAATTTTTCACCCAGGCGACCATAGTTTCTTTGACATGCTCCTCCTCTAGCTTGTATTCCAACAAAAATCTAGACAACACTTCGGTCAGCCTGTTTTCTGTCTGTACCAAAAGCTTCGTGGTTTTCTTGCAGACCTTTCATTACCATACCAGGTAATGTCATCAGTGCTGGAAGGGAAGGGAGTTTGCGGGATGGGGAGGAAGAGGAGGAGAAGGAAACTACGGGGTCCTTGATACTCCCTGATTTTGGTAGTTTTCCTGCAGATGTTTCATTACCATACCAGGTAATGTCATCAGTGTTAGTCATCACTAGCAGTGGTGATGTTATCGAGGTGTTTGATGAAACGTCTGCAAGAAAACAGGCATTTCCTCAGAAAGCACAAAAGAGCTCTCACTTCATTGTTTGGATTCATACAACACGCTAAACCTAGCAAGGAAACCACAGCATGTTTTAGTATGATATATGACTCTAATTGCCTGTTAAAGACAGTTTAAAGCAGTGTTTCTCAACCTTGGCAACTTGGAAGATGTCAGGACTTCAACTCCCAGAATGCCCCCAGCCAGCGAATGCTGGCTGGGGGCATTCTGGGAGTTGAAGTCCGGACATCTTCCAAGTTGCCAAGGTTGAGAAACACTGCTTTAAATGGAAGCATCCCAAAAGGAGCCAGATGGACAGCAAATAAATTCCTTGCAGGGGTTTCATTACCATAATAGGTAACGTCATCACTACTAGAAGGGAGTGGGGTTTGCGAGGTGGAGGAGAAGGAGAGCAACTGTGGGGTCCTTGATGCTCTCTGAGCTTCATTGCTTTCTTGCAGACTTTTCCTTACCATACTAGCTAACGTCATCAGTGATCGAAGGTAGCAAGGTTTTTGTTTTTGTTTATATAGTCTGTTTATATTCAAAGAACTCTCCCACCACCACTGACCGGGCAACTCACTGTATATAAACAGAGAACAAACAGCTAACAGTGTGATTAAACCCAGCGACCAATTTCCTAGATGCCCACAATTGTTCTTTAATCCTCTATTGCAAAAACGTCTAGGATACTGGCTCACTTCTTCACGTACCTCCATTATGTTTTTTTTTTGAAAAGTTTTATTTTAATTAAACAAAAACACAAAAAAAAGGAATCATCCTTCGTTACATCTTGTAGAAAGCGTGTCGATTGGTTACAAATACATTTCGTGCGTTTCTTCCACAATCATTGCATATGCTTCATTCACATTGAATTGTACATTTTAAATCAATTTTTTTAAATGTATTTTACTATCACTGTACCACAGTTCTCATTTAATGACAATTATTTAAACGTGGTTTTATCTGAAATCGTTTGTATTTAAAGACACAACCACCTACTGGCATTCATTCGCAATTTCAATAAACCTCCAATGACATTACACCTTTGTAACATATTCTGAAACAAAATCATATCAAAATCATAACATACAATTAACTACGATAATAATAATAATGCAAGGATAACTTTAATTAGTAAAAATAACTTGGATATAAATTGTAAACCAGGACTTAGGGAAAAGACCTATAAATTTTATTCATAAATTCTTGTTTAGACTTGCTATAAAGGTACCTCTGTTATGTTTTGAAGGTGTGTCTTCGTGCGACTGGCCAACATTGCTGTCCTTTTGTTTTCGCTATGGACTCGAATCACATCCTGTGCTGACAAATGCAAAACGTGTGGATACAACTACCACCTTTATCCAGTAAGTCAATTTATTTATGAAGTGTACGGGAGTCATCGAATTAGGTGCATAAATTAACATTTTCTCTCTGTGTTGGCTCTCCATTCAGCGGTGAAAGAGGTTCAGCATCCTCACTGAAATGCTTTGTTTGAAATAAATAGAGGTAGCTGTTCTGACCCCCCCTCATCCTACACCAAAGCACGCCGAGACAAAGATATTGCAAGGATTTATTGACACACAGACAGGACCTTGGCAACAAGCCAGCACAGTCCAGGCCTTGGCAGCAATCCAGCACAGACAAGACGGTGGCAGCAATCCAGCACAGACTAACCTTGGCAGCAATCCAGCTTGCCAAGCTAGCCACGAAAAATTCTCCAACTTTAGTGAATACGTTGACTCCTGCAAAAGGGCGTGTGCACAATCATTCCTTTTATAGTCTTGAGAGGAGCCTAATTACCACCAGCTGAGTGCAATTATCTCCTGTAACTGCGCAACTGCTCCTTAACGCCTATTAGCTCTTCGGTGCCGGGCATCCAGGAACAACTCCCTTGTCTCCGCCCCACTGCTCCAATACATGATGTCCGGATCACACTCCCTTGTCTCCTCCCCACTGGTCCAAGGCTCAGGCGCCTCCTGGTGGCCAACCAGCCTCTCTGCGCCCTGCTCGGAGTCGGAACCCTGTCCAGGGTCCTCCACATCCTCCAGAGCCAACTCATAGGGCCCCTCGCTGTCGGAGTCTGGTGGCAGCTCCAACGGCTCCTGCTGGGCCACAACAGGTAGCAAGAGCCCTTAGACTTATATACCGCTTCACAGTGCTTTACAGCCCTCTCTAAGGTTTACAGAGTCAACATATTTCTCCCCAACAATCTGGGTCCTCATTTTACTCACCTTGGAAGAATAGCAGGCTGGCTGAGTCAACCTTGAGCCTGGTGAGATTCGAACTGCTGGCAGTTGGCAGAATTAGCCTGTAATACTGCATTCTAAACACTATGCACCATGGAAGGAGGGCAGGGAAGGGAAGGGAGGAAGGAAGGAAGGAGAGAGAAAAGGAAAAGCAATAGCAATAGCACTTATATTATATACCGCTTCACAGTGCTTTATAGCCCTCTCTAAGGTTTACAGAGTCAACATATTTCTCCCCAACAATCTGGGTCCTCATTTTACTCACCTCGGAAGAATGGAAATTAAGTCAACCTTGATCCTGGTGAGATTCGAACTGCTGGCATTTGGCAGAATTAGCCTGTAATACTGCATTCTAAACACTATGCACCATGGAAGGTAGGGAGGGAAGGGAAGGGAAGGGAAGGAAGGAAGGCTGAGTCAGCCTTGAGCCTGGTGAGATTCGAACTGCTGGCAGTTGGCAGAATTAGCCTGTAATGCTGCATTCTAAACACTACGCACCATGGAAGGAGGGAAGGGAAGGGAAGGGAAGGAAGGAAGGAAGGAGAGTAAAAAGGAAAAGCAATAACACTTAGACTTATATATGTCTTTACAGTGCTTTAGAGCCCTCTCTAATCAGTTTACATAGTCAGAACTGACTCACATTTCCGACGGTTGCTATGCCCCCTGCCACAGGTCAAAGGATCCCCTTTTGCAACCTTCTGAAAAAGCAAACTCTATAGGGAAATCAGATTCACTTAACAACCAATATAAGAACTGAAATGATTCCCTTAACAAACGCGGCAAGAAAACGTCGGGAAAATGGAGCAAAACTCAGTTAATACATTTCTCACAGCCACAGAAATTTTGAGTTCAATTGTGGACGTAAGTTGAGGACTACCTATATTTCACAAAGACGCCGATAACTGTTCCTAACTTTGATTTAAACTGCTTGGCGTTTTTTTCCACAGTCGCTGTTTTTAATCTGGGAATCTTCTTGTCTCTTTTTACAGTGTTGGGAATCCAGAGTTGGGCAGGAAATGTATAAACTGATGATTTTTGACTTCATCATCATCTGTGCTGTTATCGTCTTCGTTGACTTTCCTAGGAAGTGAGTATGACATTCCCAGGAGGGGTCAAAGTGGCTTGTTTTGGGACAGAGGATCAGAAAGTTTGAGTTTTTGAGTTTTGAGTTTGAGTTTTATTGGGATTTATATGCCGCCCTTTTCCCTGAGGGGACTCAGGGCGGCTTACAACCACAAGGGAGGGGGGTGCAGTGTCAAAAACAGAACAGTATGTGAACAAAGAAAAAATAGTAAAAACACAACTTTCATTCAGCAATCAAACACTCGGGCGGGTAAATTGGGAACCTATCCCCAGGCCTGCTGGGAGAGCCAGATCTTGAGGGCTGCGCGGAAGGTCTGGATAGTGGTGAGGGTACGGATCTCAACGGGGAGGTCGTTCCACAGGGTCGGAGCTGCAACAGAAAAGGCTCTCCTCCGTGTGGTTGCCAGTCGGCATTGACTGGCAGATGGAATTCGGAGGAGGCCCAGTCTGTGCGATCTAATTGGTCGATTTAGGGAGGTAATCGGCAGAAGGCGGTCTCTCAAGTACCCAGATCCACTACCATGGAGTGCTTTAAAGATGGTCATCAGTACCCTGAAGCGCACCCGGAGACCAACAGGTAGCCAGTGCAGCTCGCGGAGGACGGGTGTAACGTGGGCGAACCGCGGTGCGCCCACTATCACTCGCGCGGCTGCATTCTGGACTAGCTGTAGCCGCCGGATGCACTTCAAGGGCAACCCCATGTAGAGCCCGTTGCAGTATTCCAGCCTAGAGATCACAAGGGCTCGAGTGACTGTTGTGAGAGCCTCCCGGTCTAGGTAGGGCCGCAACTGGCGGACCAGGCGAACCTGGGCAAATGCCCCCCTGGTCACAGCTGACAGCTGGTGGTCAAAAGTCAGCTGTGGGTCCAGGAGGACTCCTAAGTTGCGGACCCTATCTGAGGGGTATAAAATTTGACCCCCCAGCCTAAGCGTTGGTGTATTAGCCAAATTATTGGGAGGGAAGCACAACAGCCACTCGGTCTTGTCCGGGTTGAGTACCAGTTTGTTAGCACTCATCCAGTTCCTAACGGCCTCCAGACCCTGGTTCATCACGTCCACCGCTTCATTGAGTTGGCACGGGGCGGACAGATACAGTTGCGTATCGTCCGCATATTGGTGGTATTTTATCCCGTGCCTCCGAATGATCTCGCCCAGCGGTTTCATGTATATGTTAAATAGTAGGGGGGATAAGACCGAACCCTGCGGCACCCCACATGTTAGGGGCCTCAGGGACGATCTCTGCCCCCCGACCAACACCGACTGCGACCTGTCCGAGAGGTAGGAGGAGAACCACCGTAAAACAGTGCCTCCCACTCCCACCTCCCGCAGACGTCGCAGAAGGATACCATGGTCGATGGTATCGAAAGCCGCTGAGAGGTCAAGGAGAACCAGGATGGACGCATAGCCTCCATCTCTGGCCCTCCAGAGATCATCGGTCAATGCGACCAAAGCGGTTTCTGTGCTGTAACCAGGTCTGAAGCCGGACTGGAAGGGGTCAAGATAACTAGCTTCCTCCAAGGCCCGTTGAAGCTGGAAGGCCACCACCTTCTCAACAACCTTCCCGATAAAGGGGAGGTTGGAGACAGGACGAAAGTTGTTTAGAATGGCTGGATCTAAGGATGGTTTCTTCAGGAGGGGTCTCACCACCGCCGTTTTAAGTACGGCGGGGAAGTGCCCCTCCCGAAGGGAGGCGGTCACAACCGCCTGGATCCAGCCATGTGTCACCTCCCTGCTGTTGGCAACCAGCCAGGAGGGACACGGGTCCAGAATACAAGTGGAGGCACTTACAGCTCGAATGGCCTTGTCCACATCCCCAGAGGCAACATCCTGGAACTCAACCCAGAGATGGTGTGGCAAGTGGTCCTCCTGTGTCTCGGCTGGATCTACTGCGGTGGAGTCCAAGTCCGATCGAAACCGAGTTACTTTGTCCGCCAAGAATTGAGCATAGTCCTCAGCTCTACCCTGCAAGGGGTCTCCCGCATCCCTCCTATTGAGGAGGGAGCGGGTTATCCTAAACAGGGCGGCTGGGCGTGACTCGGCGGACGCAACCAAGGCAGAGATGTATGATCTTTTTGCAGTTCTTAGTGCTCGGACATAGTCCTTGGTGCAGGTAGTTAAAAGTGCTCGGTTCGACTCGGACTTATCGGACCTCCACAGGTGCTCTAGGCATCTCCTCCGGCGTTTCTTCTCCCGGAGCTCCTCGGTAAACCAAGGAGGCCTCCAGGATCCACTGACCCGGAGGGGCCGTAGTGGCGCAATCCGGTCAAGAGACTCCGACGCCGCCAAATACCAGGTGGCAGCCAGAGTCTCCGCCGAACTGTGGGCGAGAGTATCAGGAATAACCCCAAGCTCCGTCTGGAACCTCAACGGGTCCATAAGTCGCCTGGGGCGGAACCACCTGGTCGGTTCCTCCTCCCTACGGTGGGGGTTTGGCCTCCGGAAGTCAAGCCTCAGTAGGCAGTGGTCTGACCACGACAGGGGTATGATCTCATTACCCCTCAGACCAAGATCACACATCCACTGCTCCGAGAGGAATACGAGGTCGAGCATGTGACCCGCTGCATGGGTTGGGCCCCGAATTACTTGGGTCAAGCCCATGGCTGTCATGGAAGCCATGAACTCCTGCGCCCCATCAGAGCGTTCACCGAGCGATGGCAAATTGAAATCCCCCAGAACTATAAGCCTGGGGAACTCAACTCAATAAGTTACACCTATTTATAACTTTTCACTTTTAGCCAAGTTCCAAATCGGAGGGCCGCTAAATAGTGAGCTGGGCAGCCTAGACCTTTAACAAAGACAAATTAAAACCTGAAGAAATAAATAAAACTCATGAGAAGTTTTTACTTTTACTTGCACCGGTCACAATCTTATTTTTATCCCAACTTCAGGTTTAGATTAGACTAGCCGATAACCCGGCATTGCCCGGGTATTTATTTATAGGGGGAAAATGTCCAGACCAAACGTAATTTCTAATGTTGGCCATGAATATGGAAGAAAGAAACTGCCTTTGTGAGAAATGCGTTGTGTGAAATGGCAAAACTCATGTTGACTTCCAGGTTGGTCCATCTTTGCCATTGTAATGCCATTTCTGCCATTTGCGAGAGGTCCTTTTGGAATTTCACATTAAGTCAGCTTTCTTGTTGTGGCCTGCCAGTGGCCAGTGAAACTGGCAGCAGAGCCGAACAGTGAGGAGGTTGGGGAGCAGCATGGGCCAATCCTGGAGTCTGGGGAAGGCTCTGATGAGGGCTCTGTGTCGGAGGCAGAGAGGGGGCCAGAGCCTTATGCCAGTTATCAGCTGCCTTCGGAGTCGGAGATCAGTGGAGCAGAGGAACAGCTGGAGCCTGTTCCCAGTGTGTGCATGTGCAGAGTTGCCAGACGAAGGGAAGAGCTAAAGAACAGGGGTCGACTTGGGAGTAAACCCACAGGTGGACTGTGAATGGCCCCTCCCAGAGGAAATAAAAGAGGAGCGAAAGTGGAGTGGGCTTTTGCAGGAAACAATTCGTTCATTAGATTCATTCCAGGAGTGTGAAGATCTGTCCGTGAATCTCAGAGACTCTGTGCCCAAGTCTTTCCTTGCACAGCGCCTCATTTGGAAAATATTGACATGGCAGCTTTCCAAGATAGATAAAGTCTGTGTTCATAAATACACCTTTGAAAGACTGTTTGCCAGGCCTTTGCTGAATGTGAAGGAGAGGAATTCATATTCGTTTAATAAAAGGGGTTTTGTCGGGACCAGGAATCTGCCTTGTGTTTTTTGGGGAAGCCTAGCTCAGAACATTTCTCTATGGTAAATCAGGTTTCCCCCAACATCTGGTTGCATTAATGATGCTGTGGACGGATGGACGGACGGACGGACATACACACACACACCATCCCTAGCTTGTCTGCGTATTAAGGTGTTCCGGGGATAACTTATAACAGCATAGGTTTTGGGTTTTTATGGAGACACGTGCTGAGCATCAGAGTCAAAAGTGAAATCATATTTCTCCTCTTAGGCTGTTTGTGACCCATTGTCCCATCAAGGCCTTCCAGTGGGTTGGGTTGCAGGAGTTTGCCATCCCGGACAACGTGTTGGAAATAGTTTATGGACAGACGATCTGCTGGATCGGAACCTTCTACTGTCCCCTCCTCCCAGCAATTGCAGCCGTAAAATATTTCATTGTCTTTTATGTTAAAAAGGTAACTGGATGGTCTTTTTTTGTGCTTTAAATCAGCTAGGATTTGGATTTGGATTTACTTTATTTGTATGCCGCCCTTTTCCCTGAGGGGACTCAGGGCGGCTCACAATTCAGGGGGAGGGAAGAACAAAACACGTTACATACATGAAGACAATACATCGTTAAAAATTGCAACAGTCATACTATTCGGGTGGGGTTGAAGTCTTTAGCCCCAGGCCTGTCGGGACAGCCAGGTTTTAAGGGCTACGCGGAAGGTCTGGAGGGTGGTGAGGGTACGAATCTCCACGGGGAGGTCGTTCCAGAGGGTCGGAGCAGCCACCGAGAAGGCTTTCCTCCGGGTAGTTGCCAGTCGACTGCCAGTTGCCAGTCTGCCCTTGTTCCAACCTGGGTCCTGTTGGAATATTTAAGGAACTACAGGTAGCCCTTGACATACAACAGTTTATTTAGTGAACGAAGTTCCATCGGCACTGAAAAATGAGCCTTTTTCATCCTTATGACCATTGTAGGATTCCACAGTCACAAACAAAATTCAGACGTTTGGACAACTGGCTCATATCTATGACAATTGCCATATCCTGGGGTCAGTTGATCTGTTGTGGCCTGCCAGCAGCCAGTGGAGCTGGCAGCAGAGTCGGACAGTGAGGAGGTTGGGGAGGAACCTGGGCCAGTCCTGAAGTCTGGGGAAGGCTCTGATGAGGGCTCTGTGTCGGAGGCAGAGAGGGGGCCAGGGCCATCTGACAGTTATCAGCTGCCTTCAGAGTCAGACATCAGTGAGGCAGATGAACAACTGGAGCATGTTCCCAGTGTGCGCATGTGCAGAGTTGCCAGATGAAGGGAAGAGCTAAAGAACAGGGGTCGACTTGGGAATAAGGCCACCGGTGGACGATGAATGGCCCCTCCCAGAGGAAATAAAAGAGCGAAAGGGGAGTGGAGTTTGCAGGAGACAATTAGTTCGCTTAATTGGTTCATGACACTCCAAGACTCCTTGCCAAGTTCTGCAGAGATCGGCCTGGCAGCTCTCCATGCCAGATAAGGTCTGTGACCGTAAATCCTGCCTTGAAAGACTTTGCTGGATGTGAATGAGCAGAATTCACAGTCAATGAATAAAAGGGGTTTTTTGTCAGGACCAGGAATTTGCTTCATGCTCTCGGGAAGCCTCGGTCAGAACATGATCATCTTTTGCGACATTCTGGCCAGCAAAGTCCACGGGGAAGCCAGATCCACTTCACAACTGTGTTATTAGCTCAAGAACGGTGGCAGAAAGGATCGTAACTTGGGGCAAGATTCCCTTAACAGCTGTCCTGCTTAGCCATGGAAATTTAGGGCCCGATTGAGGTCATAAATTGAGGACTCCCTACAAGTTGCCTTTCCGTAATGTAAAAAAAAATCCATCCGTGTTTTTTTTTTCTCTCTCTCTTGAGTGTTTTAAGGATTAGATCTTAATTTCTCTTTTCACATTCCAGTTGAGCCTGATGCACACCTGTAAACCTTCAGCCCGGCCCTTCAGAGCTTCCAGTTCCAACTTTTTCTTCTTGGTGGTACTTCTGATCGGCCTCGTTTTGGCGTTCATCCCTTTGGGGCTCAGCATGACACGGTCAGTTCCTTTCCTGTTGGGGATGCTTCCCAGGTGTTCCTTGACGTTCCTTTGTGTCATCTCCCCCACGTATTGCAGTCCAGTTCCTTGCTCTTGGCGGTGTAGCCAAGAAACACGTCCCCATAGACAAGTAGAGGAACCGTGTAGCCTTCTGTTAGGTAAGCTCCCCGTTGGGAGAGCGAGTACATTCAGCGAAGCGTTGTGAGAGTTGTGTTGGAGAACACACAAACCAGCATACAGAGACACTGCAGTATAAATAGGCTTTTACTTTCATGGAAATAGAGGTATCAGAGTCCATCATGGATAAGACACGGATAAGACAGTCAGTCATCAACGTCTTTCAGTTAAGGGATAATCCAAATAACATAGTCCATAATCATACAAACAGTCCGGTACTCAAAGTTTGCTAGCAGTTGCAAAACTTACAATAGCTCATGGCACTTTCTAACAGTCAGCTTCCAAAACACTCAGATCAGATCAGCCCAGCATCTAACAAACAGAGAGCTAACAGTCATTCTGGCTCCCTCTTATGGCCGATTGAGGAAACAGCAACCAATCACATTATACAGTATGCTTTAAAGAAACAGCTATAGCATTGTTACATGATCTATATATTGCCAACCCAACCGCTAGAATTATATTGCTAACACCTTCCTTGAGATACCATATTTTTCGGAGTATAAGACGCACCGGAGTATAAGACGCACCGGAGTATAAGACACACCAAGGTTTTGAAGAGGCAAATTTAAAAAAAAGGTTTTTGCACTCTGCAAGCCTCCCAAAAATGGCCCGTTTTTTTTGTGAAAATGGGCCCCCTTTCCCTCCCCAAAAATGGAATCGATAGCCTTTAGGGGGCTTGCAGAGTGCTTGCCACCTTGAGTTATTTATAAAAACAAAAACAAAAGCTGGATATGAATAACTGGATGCATAAATAAATAAAAGTTTAGGATGTAACAATATGCTTGATCCTATTTGGCCTTGTCTCATCTGTCCCTTCCCAAACAGCATCCCTTCCTCTAAAGCCTGTGGGCCTTTTGTGAATTTCAATCATTCGTGGGATGTCATTGGACACACCATCCAGAAATTCCCTCTCACGATGCAAAGAATCCTGAACGGCATGTCTTCCGAAACGTTTGCTGTGCCTTTCTTCATGGTTACCTGGTGAGCTTTTGTCAACCGACCCAGGGGTGTCATTCGCACGAGCAGCTTTGGCAAGCTGTCGCGTGGATTTCAACGGGGCGTAGCATTTTTATAGATTTATCCTTAAGGAAAGGACTGCAGTTGGTGCAGAATGCAGCCACGCGAGCGATTCTAGGTGTGCCTAGATACACCCATGTTACACCCATCCTCCACGAGCTGCAGGCTCCCCATTGGTCTCCGAACGTGCTTCAAGGTGCTAGTCGTTACTTTTAAAGCCCTACATGGTTTAGGACCTGGCTACCTGAGAGACCGCCTCCTGCCACTTACCTCCCAACGACCAACAAGATCACACAGGTTGGGTCTCCTCCGGGTGCTGTCGACCGGACAATGCCCTGGGGGAGGGCCTTCTCTGTAGCTGCGCCGGCCCTATGGAACGATCTACCCGTAGAAATCCGGACCCTTACCACTCTCCCGGCCTTCCGTAAAGCCACCAAGACCTGGCTGTTCCGGCAGGCCTAGGGCTGTTGATCAATATCCAGCCCCACTTAGACAGAATGGATGGTGTGTAATTTTAATAATTGTATCTTTTGTTTTAATTTTTAAATGTTTTTTATCTTGCCTGTAAGCCGCCCAGAGTCCCAAGGGAGTGGGCGGCATACAAATTTTATTAAATTGAAAAATTGAAATTGAAAAGGCAGATAGTTTAAGAAACTATCTGCAATTGTGGTAAGTTAAGCAAAGCAGATAGTTTAATGTAGAATCCACACATTAACCATGTTGACTGTATGTTTGTTAAAACAACATCTGGAAAAAAAGACTAAAAGTGGGTGTTAGATTTAGATTTAGATTGTTTATTTGTATGCCGCCCTTTTCCCTGGGGGGATTCAGGGCGGCTCACAATCAAAAGGAAGGGGGGGACAGACTTTTACATATAAGACAGTACATGATTAAAACACAACATTCATACCATTCGGGCGGGTTACAATCTTTAGCCCCAGGCCTGACGGGATAGCCAGATTCTAAGGGCTGTGCGGAAGGTCTGGAGGGTGGTTAGATGTTGTCTCGTGTTCCTGGTTCTGAACATGGTACTGAAAGAACTTGAAGACTTGTGGACTTCAATTCCTTGGCCAGCACTTCCTGAGAAATTCTGAGAATTGAAGTCCTTAAGTTTTAAAAATTGCCAAGTTTGGAGACTCTTGGTTTAGGATGAAGGTTGCTGCTGGTAGCAGTCAAGATGATTGACTGATTTGCACATGTTTGAAGGCATAACTGTTTGGGGATCGTCCCAGGGACATTCCAAATTTTCCATGTCCAGTAGTTGGGTGGGGCTGTTCAACTTTAAGAATCCTTATTCTGACTATTTGCAAGAGAGGACCTAAGGATGACAGTGACCTGGCTTCCATATTTTCATTTGGTGTTACCGTATCGTGTCAGAAGCACCCAGGCGCTTACAGGTTGAAAGGATTAGCTGGTGATATCACTATTGCCCCAAGGGATGCCCAGTTGAGGCCTCCTTTCGTGTTCCTGGAAGGAGCTGGAGTGAAGGACGAGAGCTTAACCCCACCCATGGCAGTTCTCAGGTCTCTAACACGGGCTTCGTAACCTCCTGCCAGCATTTCCAACCACTCGAGCCTCCATCCTCCTATTAGATGTTACGATATCATTACATGTTCCCGACCTCATGATGTATGCAGGGTCATTGTGCCTTGCTACAGAACCCAGGAACCCTTGATTTGATTAATATGGTTCTGTCAAATGGTGTGAGCTGCTGGTGACCACGTAATCACATCGGCAGCATTGCAAGTAATGCACTCGTAGAAAAGAAACTCTTAAGTTACTCAAAGAATAGTTTATCGGATACATCATACTGGCACACAAGTGGCGGAAGCCGACTCTGAGATTTCCCACAGCTTTCACCTAATTAAAAAGTAAAAGTGATCCCCTTCTCCCCAAGGCACTGGTCACGCTGTCCCATCCAGGTGCTGGCCAGTTGCTGGGTTACTTGCTCCTCCTCTGGCCAGCCACCTGTGAGCGTGTCCTTGGTTCCCACAGGAAAAATGGGTGGTTTTGGCTACAAAACCCTATCTAACTATTTCCTCCCTCCCACCGCTGTGCGGCAACCAAAATCGCTTCCGCCAGGTTCACTTCAGGGTTGACACACATATTCTCCGTGCCTTGTGATACCTGTTAGTCTTATATTTGCTCTGAATTCAAAAGGCGGTGTTTTTTTTTACAAACTCAGTCCATACCGAATTCGTTATCCCTCATTATGTTATTTTTCACTTTGTTTTTATAGCTTCGTTGTGTTTTGTTTCATCGCCTTGGCTGGAGCGCATAAAAGAGTGATTAATCAACTGAGGGAACAATTAGCTATGGTAAGTTTTAATCTAATGGCATTTCTTAATGCTGTTAGGTAAAGGGGAAGGTTCCCCTAGCGCATATGTGTTAGTCGTTCCTGACTCTAGGGGAGCGATGCTCAGCTCCGTTTCAAAGCCGAAGAGCCAGCGCTGTCCAAAAACGTTTCTGTGGTCATGTGGCCAGCATGACCCGACGCCGAAGGCGCTCAGAATGCCTGTTGTAATTTTAAACAGTCACTAAATGAACTCAGAGGTGGGTTTCTACCAGTTCGCACCAGTTCGGTAGAACCACTTAGTCAAATCTACCGAACCGGTTAGAAGAGGTTCCACCAGTGGACCCGGAAAGCAGGCCACACCTACAGAAGAGGTTCCAAAATTTTTTTGAAACCCACCACTGACACACACACACACACACACAGAAAGAGAAAGAGAAAGAAAGGAAGAAATAAATAAATAAATAAATAAAAAAGAAAGAAAAAGTGAGAGAGAGATGAAAGAAAAAAAAGGAAAAAGGGACAGAGACAAAAGGAAGGAGAGAGAGAAAGAAAGGAAGAAAGAAAAAAAGAAAAAAGTGAGAGAGAGATGAAAGAAAAAAAGAAAGAAAAAGTGAGAGAGATGAGAAAAAAGGAAAAAGGCACAGACAAAAGGAAGGAAAGAGAGAGAGAGAAAGAAAGAAAGGAAGAAAGAAATAAAGAAAAAAAGAAAGAAAAAGAGAGAGATGAAAGAAAAAAAAGAAAAAGGGACAGAGACAAAAGGAAAGAGAGAGAGAGGAAGGAAGAAAGAAAAAAAAGGAAAAAAAGAAAAAGTGAGAGATGAAAGAAAAAAAGGAAAAAGGCACAGACAAAAGGAAGGAAAGAGAGAGAGAAAGAGAAAGAAAGAAAGAAGAAAAAAGAAAAAGTGAGAGATGAAAGAAAAAAAGGAAAAAGGCACAGACAAAAGGAAGGAAAGAGAGAGAAAGAGAAAGAAAGAAAGAAGAAAAAAGAAAAAGTGAGAGATGAAAGAAAAAAGGAAAAAGGGACAGACAAAAAGAAGGAGAGAGAGAGAGAGAGAGAGAGAGAAAGAAAGAAAACACATGGCCGGCAAGCCACTCCCACCAGGTCACATGGATGGCAAGCCACTCCCACAAAGGAGGCCACACCCACAGAGTAGGTTCGAAAATTTTTTGAAACCCACCACTGAATGAACTGTTGAGTTGAGGACCCACCTGCATTTCATTTGGGCTTATACATTGTCCATTGGGTTGTTAGCTAGAATTGCTGGTTTGGCATGCAGTTCGGGCCAATGGCAGTTTATCCGATAAACCATTGTTATCGAGGACATGTTCGAATCGGAGCTCACTTGGTTTCTCTCCGTCTGGTGTCTCCGCAGGAGAGTCGGGACAAACTCTTCCTCATCCAGCAGTTGACTAAAGCCCAGATGCTTCGCGGGGACTTTTTCAATCCCCTTGAAGGGAACATGAAGTCCAAGCAAGGAGGGGCTGGCTTCAGCAGATAACTGGACTCTCCCGCCATCGCAAACTGGGACGGACACGTTCAGCTTGCTGTAGACGGAGGATTTTCTGCGGCGCTGGCTTCATTCGTGTCCAGAGTGATCGTACCGCACAAGAGCAACGACAAACTCTCCCTAAACCAAGAGGAGGCTGGATTCAATGGAGATGGGGGTGGATGAGGATGAATTGTATTGCAACCCAAAGTATGTAACTCACATGGATGTGCACAGCATCAGGACTAGGGGTGGGATTCAGACGGTTCAGACCGGTTGAGGGGGAATCAGATATTAATTTTAATCTGGTAGTTGAAAGGGCTGTCTGAACCTGCCCACCCCATGCCATCCCACTCCGCCCCTCCCAGGAGTCTCCCCGTGACCCGTTCATGCCAGGTAATTGCAAGGTTCTGGGAGGGCGAAAAAGGGGCTTACAGAAAGTCCAGAAACGGGCCCATTTCTAGCCCCCCGGATCCTGAGGGAGGCCATTTTCGCCGTTCCAGAGGCTCGAGAAAGACCTTCAGAGGCGGGGGCGTTTCTACCCTAACAGCCCCCAATTGTGGTGCAGGAAGCTGGCTAGGCCACACCCCAGTGGCCACGCCCACCCAGCAACCGGGCAGAGAACTGGTTGCTGAAATGTTTCAATCCCACCCCTGATCAGGACACAAGTGAGATTAATGTCCCTTAAACAGTAGAGGAGTTTTAAGAGTTCTCCACTTCGCAACCATCGTTTCGCGAGTATTCAAGGTTCCCGCGGACTCCCCCAAAAGTAGCTACAACTCAGTCCTGAAATTCCCACAGCCCCCCCTCCGCAGGTCATGTGGAAGCAAATTCAGGCATTCGGCCACCAGCCTACATTTGCAGTGTCCCGAAGTCACAGGATGGATTTACCACGGTTTGTCCGAAAGCTCTGGATTTACTTCCAGTTTTTGGCAAAAACACCCCATAGCAAACAAACAGGTTTGCTTAACGACCGTGGTGATTTCCTTAACAACTTTCCCCCCCAAAAGGTAAAATCGGGTCCAGTCACAGGATGGCCTTTTATAACTTTGTGACCATAATGAGCAGGCTCCATTACAGTCATAAATCAAGGACTACCTATAATCTCTTGGTACTCAGGTAGCATCCCTTATCTGCTCTCTGGAAGAACATCCCCACCTGTATCCCGAGAGCCATCCCACTCTGAAGATGCCCCCAAAGTCCTTGAAAACCCAGCGGCTCCCCCAAGCCTTTGGGATAGTTTGGCCATTGAGTCCCTCTATCCCAGTGGTTCTCAACCTGTGGGTTGGGACCCCTTTGGGGGTCGAATGACCCTTTCACAGGGGTCGCCTAAGACCATCCGAAAATTGCAAAATTAGTGTTATGAAGTAGCAACGAAAATAATTTTATGGTTGGGGGTCACCACAACATGACGAACTGTATTAAAGGGTCGCGGCATTGGGAAGGTTTGAGAACCACTGCTCTAGCCAGTGGTGGGTTCCAGATCCCGTCGCAACCGGTACACTGCGCACGAGGCCGGGCATCCTAGTCGGGCATGCTACCGCGCTGCGACAACGAGCTGCTCGACGGAGGTCATGCTGTGCGCCCATGCATTATTGGCCCAGTTGCTTTAAAAAAAGATAAGGAATGCGGGCAGGCGGGTGGGCCAAACGGTGGCCACTGCTCCCGGCTATTACCAAGCTGTACCTCCCAGAACCCACCACTATCTCTAGCATTACATTTCTTAGAGAAACAGTCATTTCCAGATTTATGGCCATAGCCTTTTCCTGTTGTTGTTGTTTTTTATTATTGTTTGACGGAGATAAAGTTTTATGGAGCTAGGGACCATTCAAAACCTAATCAGTATAAAGAGAGTCAAAAGGTTAAAGATTGCTGCTGAACAATCACAGTTGTTGGAATTTCCAAGCTGCCAGATTCCCTGGCCTCGTGTACAAACCACTTTGATCAATGCACACCCAATCTTAAGGCGGAAGAGCTGAGGATTTAATGACCGGGGAGCGGTCTGAAAGCTGCTTCAGCAACTTGACCGCGTAACTATTGTTATAGAACCATAAAAGTAATACCGGCAGTCCGTGTTTAGCAGCTGCCTCCTTGAGCCTCTGTTTGCAGTTACGATGGTGATGAAAAAGTAACTGTAGGACCAAATTTGTGAGCCTCGCGGGTCGCAAAAGGAAAGCTGAAGTTGAGATCAGAAGCACAGTGGCAGTTCCACTTAGTGATTGCCTCACTTAACTTCTGGTGGTCGCTAAATGAGGACAACCAGTACTTATTTGGGGGAAGAAGACGGACATCTGGCTTAACGTTATAAACTTGAAATGTCACATCTGCATTTAAGAACGGTGCCTATTGCAGTTTCACTTAGTGATTGCCTCACTTAACTTCTGGTGGTCGCTAAATGAGGACAACCAGTACTTATTTGGGGGAAGAAGACGGACATCTGGCTTAACGTTATAAACTTGAAATGTCACGTCTGCATTTAAGAACGGTGCCTATTGCAGTTTCACTTAGTGATTGCCTCACTTAACTTCTGGTGGTCGCTAAATGAGGACAACCAGTACTTATTTGGGGGAAGAAGACGGACATCTGGCTTAACGTTATAAACTTGAAATGTCACGTCTGCATTTAAGAACGGTGCCTATTGCAGTTTCACTTAGTGATTGCCTCACTTAACTTCTGGTGGTCGCTAAATGAGGACAACCAGTACTTATTTGGGGGAAGAAGACGGACATCTGGCTTAACGTTATAAACTTGAAATGTCACATCTGCATTTAAGAACAGTGCCTGTTACAAGGGTATGTTATAAGACTGGTCCCTCAATGTTTTATAGAAAACATTTGTAAAACTAAGCAAGGATGTGAATACAATAAACACACAATGAAAACTTTGCAGAAATGACATGCTTTTATTTGTGATCAGTTTTTTTTAAAAATGAAGAAAATACATTTTATAAGAAAAGATATTCAAAATGCCTTCATCGGAATAAAATCATTGCCATGTCGTAGCATCATTGTCAAGTTACATAGTTGGCACGTAGTATTTATACCTGCAAATCAATTCCCGTCATTCTAGTTAGTCAGATATTTGGCTAAAAAAAATGGGGAAAGCATCATAAAAATATAGTACTGATGATTTGACCGCTGTGAACGTTTGAAATTGTGTTAAGTTGGATTAAGTTGAGTGATTAAAATGAAGCAGCAGCCATAACAACACAATTAAGACACAACTCAGTTTTAAAAGATGCTGTTCTCGGTTTGGAGGGCTGCACTCATAAAATTTGGGGAAACAGAAAAATAAATTCCTAGTCTGGAAAAGATGGCCTCGTTTTCATGATCAGTATTGTTCCAGAAAAGAAGCACATTTAGAAGTACTAGTTCTAACTTTATTTTTAAGGTTACATAAATGCAGAATTTTAAAATGAGCATAATGATTAAGAGCAGTGAAAGCTACTATCTAACAGATCTAGAAGGGGAGAAGTCTAGATATCTGCTATTAATCATCTAATGGTCTGTCAAATTGTTGCGACATCCTTGAGCAAATTGAGATTATTACAAAAATAGTATAAAATTGTGGAACGCTAATCATTATAAAGCAGCACTGCATTCTTAGAAACTCCTGGAGCATCAAATGAAATGCAAAGTAGTCATTGGCAAGGAAAATTTAACAAAGATTTTTTTTTTACTTCTGTTTTTCATACTGATGGGACACTTCCTGCGGGATGGTGCCATTTTCGGGAGCCTTCAGAAGTTTTTGAAGAAATGTTTCCATCTTGGGGTTGACATTCTCCTTCAGTGTAATGTTTTCACCCTACAATAGAAGAAATTTTGAAGAGATACATCAAAATTGAGGGTTTTTGACATTGTCTGCAAAATTAAAGCGAGAATATATCCTTCCAGTGGAACGGTATTTTTGTTGTTTAATGAATCCATGATCCCTTGCGGGGTGGAGTCGGGGCAACTGAATGGAGCTAGCAGAGTGTTTACTGGCCGGATGCCTTCCTGTCACCAATGTGGAGTTTTGCTCGGCAGATATATTCTCATTGTGCCCAGAAAGAGAAATATCTGCCTCTAACTAGGATCGAACTCACAACCTCCTGGTTGTGATGCGACAGCTCCACCTCTAGGCCACGGCACCACTCCCTTCCAGTGAATGGTATGCAGGTATGTAAATATTTATTATAGTTTCTTCAACAAATAAGAACTCGTTAATAGACAATTGGGCTCCTCAAGAGACTTTTTATCATTCCGCTTGTTATGGTCTAGCCCACTATTTCTCATTGTTGGCAACTTTAAAGATGGGAGTGGACTTCCGGCTCCCAGAATTCCCCAGCCAGCAAGGCTGGATGTGATAGAATCCGGTGCTGGTTTGGAGGAAAGAAGGGCTCTTTCTCCAAGAAGTAAAAGACAAATCAACCTTGAGTCTGGTTGGTATGCAGAAAGAGGCCCAGAAGAGATCCTCCCTAAAATCTTCCCAAAATTTAACCGATCCTTATGCAGTGTGTGCTTTACTCTGGCAAGATCCTGTCTACAGGCAAACAGCAGTAGCACTTACATATCGCTTCGCAGTGCTTTTACTGCCCTCTTTAAGTGGTTTAGAGTTAGCCTATTGCCCCCCAACAATTTGGATCCTCATTTTACTGACCTTGGAAGGATGGAAGGCTGAGTCAACCTTGAGCTTGGTGAGATTTCAACTACTAAATTGCAGGCAGCCGGCAGGCAGCAGAAGTACCCTGCAATACTACACTCTAACTAGTGTGCCACCATGGTTCATAAAGAAACTACGAGTAGTAACTACTCTGAGCAACTCATCATGTCTTTCTTGGTTCCCTACACCTGACACTGGCTTGGGAATTCTGGCACCTATCTTAAAAATGGCCAAGATTAACAAATGCTGGATTAGCGCAAATCTTTCTGTAAAACATAAAGCTGGAAAGGGAATGCCAAGTCAACTCTCATGTCCTTTGAAATAATGGAAACTACGGGCCAGCTGTTTGGAATGCAACAGTTTATAACTATAACAGGCTAACACCCAGAATCGGCAACCAAACTGCACAGAAAAGCTCGGGTTTCAAACACTTTACCATCTGCTCGTAGGACCAGCCGGACGATCTGGCACTGCTCGAGTGAGACGAGTTGGTGAACTCGTCGTCGGATTGCTCCCCGTCCAAACTCTTCAAAAGCGCTGCATTTTTCCCAGGAAATCCGATCCCTTGCCCTTCCTCGATTTCACACACGCAGTAACTTAGCAGTTCTGAACAACGGCAACCCGCTGGAGACCTGGGCGGGATACAGATCGCCTCTCGTTTACAGGACTCCGATTCTAACACGCGTTCTTGACTTGGCGAGCTATCGACGTGATCCTCTCCCGCGCAGACGTCTCTGAGCTCCTTCGGAGAGGATGACCAGTTGGATTCGCTTCTGGTCTGATCGGCGGGTATTTCTCGAGTCATTTCCTGGCAAAGCTTGTGCAGAAAAGGTGGCCCTTGTTGGACTGTAGAAACACAATCGCCATTGCGTCTTTCTGCGAGCACACCTTTCTCTCTGGAAGGCGCAGCGGCGTCAGCGTCATCATCACTGTCGCCATCAGAGCCTCTTACTCCATCCCTCTCCAAGCCAAGAGATTCCCAATTTGCAAAGTTGACCTGATGGCATTTGGAAGTGGTTCGGGGGAGTGCAGCGCTGCCTTTAGGCCCGTTCCTTTGGGCACCTTTCACAAGCTTTCCTCTGGGGTCGTTAGGGTGGGTTTTAGGATCGGTGACCCTTTTCAGGACAGAAGACCTGGACATCGTTTCGGAACTGAAATGCTTTCTGATCTTTTTGCCGGTGGTTGGACGCTGGCTGCCGTAAATCTCAGCTGTTGATGTGACAGAGGGGCGAGCGCAGTTTCCTTTCGACGCTTTCCGCTCTTTGCTTTTCAAGACGATCGAGCGTTGAGGCCGATCTTCGTGGGCTTTGGATCCAAGTGTCTGGCTTGGTCCTGCAGCCAGAGGCTTTCTAGGTGGATAGTTCTTGCTTGAAACAGCTTCACCAGGTTTGGAAGAGGACTCCTGTCTTCTGATTTTAAATGGTGCGTAAGAATGCATGCCAACGTTATCTGTACCTTTCCAAGAGATCTTCTGCTGAATATTCCAAGCGGCCCCGGAAGAAATTCTCTTCGATTTAACAGGAGAGGTACTGGAAACATTTGAAGCTTTGGCCTTTCTTTTTATCTCTTTATCACTTTGTCTTGTTTGGCTTTGTTGGCCTCTGAAAGACCAAAACATGATAGCCATCAACTTGAGCGTTTGGTGTCTGTTAAATCAGATGGTCCGTTAAATAGCAAATGGGATTTTATCCATGTGCAAAATGGGAAATGGAATGTTTTTATTGTGTCTCAAGTCCACTAAACCCAAATCCAGTAAATTGAGAGATTACAGTATGCTCTTCCCATCTAAAACAAGATGCCATCAACCACAATACACCTGAGCTTTCGTACCTTTTTGTCTGATTCTCATGAAAAAGGGTGGTGGAAACATCCTTCTGGTGACCATCGCTGAAACTCTTCACACTTTTCTTCTCTCTTCTCTTATGTTCTTGAGTTTTTTCCTTTTCTTCAGGAGACATTTTCGAAGTCTAAAAAAAAAAGAATCAACAGAAATAAAACCCTTTCTCAAGAAATTTCATATGATATATACATCCACAAATCTACCAAGGAGCTGACAGCACGACAGAAATACTGTATCCTTCTTAAAATACAAACTCTGACTCATTTCAATCAAGAACATGATTCGGTGCCTCCCGATCATAAATGGTCCCCAGGATGCTGAAAGTTGGCTTTCAGCCACAGGTAGGCAGCCTCTTCTGGTTTACAACATTTATTGAGTAATTACAATCAATTACTCAGAGAGGTTTACTATTCATCAGGAAAAAGAAGGCCATTCCTGCTTTCCAGTTTACTCTCACAAGAACTTAATTACCGTGTGTGTGTGTGTGTGTTCAAATTCAGCCCTCAAGTCTTACATTTATACAGTAGAACAAAGGTCCCCAAACTTGACAACTTTAAGACTTGTGGACTTCAACTTCCAGAATTCTCCAGCCAGCATAGTTGGCTAGAGAATTTTGGGAGTTGAAGTCCACAAGTTTTAAAGTTTCCAATTTTGAAGACCTCTGCAGTAGAACCGAGGTGGCGCAGTGGTTAGGGTGCAGTACTGCAGGCCACTTTAGCTGACTGTTATCTGCAGTTCAGCGGTTCTAATCTCACCGGCTCAAGGTTGACTCAGCCTTCCATCCTTCCAAGGTGGGTGAAATGAGGACTCAGATTGTGGGGGCGATATGCTGACTCTGTAAACCGCTTAGAGAGGGCTGAAAGCCCTATGAAGCGGTATATAAGTCTCACTGCTATTGCTATTGCTAACATCTAGTAATGATCGTAATTTTTTTCCATAACTTTGGTCGCAAACCGATTGAGTCGTGGCTCGAATCCAATTTTGGAAATGTGGCGCTTCCCCAAAAAATAGTGCAGGAGGGGAAATTGGCCGCGCGGGAAAAAAATTGTGATTTGTTTTAGTCGGAACCCGATTTGGTTATGGTCAGAAGCGTTCGTGACCAGAGGTTCAAGTACAGGATTCCACAATTCACTGGAAAGTGTGATGGAAGGAGTCCCCTTCCCAACTAGCATTTTCCAAAAGAAGGAACAGGACAGCTTCCTTCCCATCTCCTTCCACTCTGGGCTTATTAAACAGGACAAAAGCAAGCATGGAAATAATAATGAAAAATAAAAATAAGAGTGGGAGGAAAGGAGTAGAATTGTCAGAGCAGAGGAAGCACATTAATAAGAGTGAGGCACTTTCAGGAGAACAATTTATGAATTGATAATGCCTCCTTTGGAAACAAATGCTTCCGCAAACTGTTTGAGTGTCAACAAATAAATCTCGTAAGCGTGTCTGCCTGTCGCGGGACAATTTGTTTGCACAGCCTGCTGAGCCACGATGGATCAATTCTCCTCTCATGTAGATCAAACAAAATCAGACAGTGGATGAGTTTACAAAGTGGACGAAGGCGTAGTTTCGATAAGCTATTACTGGTTCAGGATTTGTGCTGCATTGTACTTTTATCAAACTGCCCAGTTTACGTTTAAATAGTAAGCTAAAGCCAGGCCAAAACCTACAGGCAGTCCTTGTGTTGCAACCAGTGGTGGCATTCAAATAATTTAACAACTGGTTCTCTGCCCTAATGACCAGCTGGGTAGGCGTGGCTCAGTGGCCATGTGACTGTGTGGGCGTGGCCAACTCAACGTCACTCACATCGATGGGCGCTTCGCTTTAGCTGTTACAATGTAATAAGGGTTAACCAGAGAGGCAGTTTCTGTAAGCAAGACAATAAAGATTAGACTAGAATGTTTCCCTCCTGCCTTCCTTACAGGATTAGCCCTGTAAAGTGGAGGGGCAAAAAGCAAAATGAGATTTCTTCCAACAACCGGTTCTCCGAACAGCTTAGAAAGTTAACAACCGGTTCTCCCGAATAGGTGCGAACCGGCTGAATCCCACCACTGGTTAAAACCATCCCTTTAGTGACCGTTTCAATTTACAGCAGCCCTGAAAACAGTTACAACCTGTCCTCACAACCATCGCTGCGTCCCCACAGTCCAGCGATCACAATTCAACCACGTGCTTCACTTAATCCTGGTGGTAAAAAGTTTATAAAATCAGGCGCGGCTCCCTTAACAACCGCTTTGATTAGCACTGGAAATCCTGCTCCCAATTGCGGCCGTAAACCGAAGAGAACCCAAACCATTTTGGCTTAGGGTCATGTCAGAATTGCGTCTGACTAGGGTACATACTGCAGCGACGATAAGCTTGGATGCCGATGATACCAGTCTTTTCACTTCTTCCGGGGACAAAGGCGGCACAGCGTTCAAATATAATTTCGAGAGGCTGCAGGAGATCTTGTTTTGCCTGGCAGAGGAAAGTACACTTAATTCAAAGGGACCACAAATGGGTTTTAATTCAGAGCTATTGTTATTAGAAGAGCTGTGGTGGTGCAGTGGTTAGAATGCTGTATTGCAGGCTAATTCTGCTGACTGCCAGTAGTTTGCCAACAGCACTCTTCCTAGCACTGATGATGCTACCTAGTTGGGTAATGAAACATCTGCAAGAAAACTAGCAAGCTCAGAGAGCACCAAGGACCCCTCGCTACCTAAATCACTTCACTGTGGTCCATCACATCACCTCTCCTTCCGTATACAGAATCCAGTACAAATGACACAGGGACGTGCAGTCAGGGGAGGCAGAGCCTCACCGTTGTCATCATGAAAAGAAAAAAAATGTAAAAGGAAAAAGGCTGAGCTAGTTACTGCCAGAGTCACAGTGGATGACTCTGCTTAGTGCTTAACTGTTTAAAAAAGCCTCTAAAAAACTACAGGAGGTGGGAGAACGAGGTGCCTCATCTAGTCTGACTTTATGATCACTCGAGCAGAGCTAAGCAAGGGTTAAAAGCCGAAAAATTCCTGACGTTATGAGGCATGTCATTCTCCTGCCTCCTGTAGAGGGCGTATTTTTAGAGGCTTTTTTAAACAGTTAAGCAGAGTCATCCACACGGTGACTCTGTCAGCAACTAGCTCAGCCTGACCTCAGCTCTTGCCTTTTTCCTTTTACATTTTTTTTTCTTTTCATGATGGCAGGCAAGAGCAGAGTTGAAATCCTCTCTGAAACAGCTGGAAAAGGTATGTGATTGCATGCAGATCTATGTTGCCCAGGTTCGCCTGGTGCGCCAGTTGCGGCCCTACCTGAAGCAGGAGGCCCTCACAACAGTCACTCGAGCCCTTGTGATCTCCAGGCTGGAATACTGCAATGTGCTCTACATGGGGCTGCCCTTGAAGAGCATCCGGAGACTTCAGCTAGTCCAGAATGCGGCCGCGCGAGTGATCGTGGGCGCACCACGGTTCGCCCACATAACACCGATCCTCCGTGAGCTGCACTGGCTACCTGTCAATCTCCGGGTGCACTTCAAGGTCCTACTCACCACCTATAAAGCGCTCCATGGTAGTGGATCTGGCTATTTGAGAGACCGCCTTCTGCCAATTATCTCCCTGCGTCCCATCAGATCGCATAGAGTTGGCCTCCTCCGTATTCCATCCGCCAGTCAGTGCCGACTGGCGACTACTCGGAGGAGAGCCTTCTCTGTTGCGGCTCCGACACTATGGAACAATCTCCCCGTGGAGATTCGTACCCTCACCACCGTCCAGGCCTTCCGCACAGCCCTCAAGAACTGGCTAGCCCGTCAGGCCTGGGGATAAGTCTATTTTCGCCCCTCCCGAATGTTGAGTGAATGTTGAGTTTTATTGTTTAATTTACTTTTGTTCACATTTCTTTTTGTACTGTCCTACACTCCCTTTCCTTTTTGATTGTAAGCCGCCCTGAGTCCCCTCAGGGAAAAGGGCGGCCTATAAATGTCTAATTAATACAAATACAAATATGTTGCCTTACACACACACACACACACACACACAGAGAGAGAGAGAGACAGCTAGATAAAAGTATATAAGCCCAGCTTCACTGATTACAAGTTTGAAAAGGTAACGTGACTCCACCTGCAATCAAAGGCTCGGATCGGAAGGCAGCAGGGGAATGGGGGGGGGGGGGGTATGGCAGAGGACCTGCTTTCAAGCCATTGGAAAATATATCCAATCCAACTTCTGTGTTTTGTGTTTGTTTGAGATTGAGTGAGTGAGAGAGAGATCCAACTTCTCTGTGTGCGTGTCTGTTTGAGTGAGGGGGGAGGAAGGGAGAGAGGGAGGAAGGAGGGGGAGGGAGAAGAAAAAGAATGAAGGAAAACTTATTTCGCAAGGGGGGGAAATGCTGTTGCTTTAAATCGGAACTGAGCATGCCTGGCTGTGGAATTCTGGGAGTTGAAGTCCACAAGTCTAAAAAAATTTGAAACCCCTGTGTCAGTGCCTCACCAGCCATAAACCTCACCGCACGTCATTGAAATGACATTACCTTGTCCTGCTCTTCATTTTCACCTCATTTATTCTGTCAGGTACGTACTCCTACAAACGAAGAGGCAGAATCCATCATTGGCATGTCTACCATCAGACATAATACAGATGCTTTTTAGAAAGTACAAAAACATGCAGGAAAATCAGATCCAAAATTGATAAATTGAACGTTGTATCAATACAGGCAGGCTATGGATTAGGTCAGGTCAATAAACTTAATGTGAAGGAACATTCCCCTCCCCCTTCCCGGTTCATTTCATTACTCCATTCATTTTCATAATGAGAAACTGAATGGCTTTCATGATTTCTTCAATCACTCACATTTGCTCCATTCCCAGTTGAGCATCTCCTTCCAAATGGCTGCTTCACAATCACAAGTTACTTTCCTAGAATGTCCCTAGGTATTATAGGCTTGGTGTATTCTGGGGGAGTCAAGGAACTTAAGAGAGATACACACAAAGGAATGGGATATTTCTCTTTGAGGATATGATCCAGTTAGGAACATGAGATGGGTGTGTGTGTGTGTGTGTGTGTGTAACTCTGGAACGCCTCGAGCAATTTCAACCAAACTTGGTACACAGATGACTTACTCTCTTGAAAAAA
>NC_045554.1:7764119-7799119 GCF_009769535.1 Thamnophis elegans
GTGGCCGCAGGAGCCTCGTTACGTCATCAATCCACGCCAGGCAGCATGGCGAAGGCCGCGGCGGGCAGTGGCCTTCTGCTGGTCCGTGAGCATTACCTGCTCGGCGCCCGCTGGGAAGGTAGAGCGTTTGGCGGGATTAGCTCCCATTTCTTTCGGGATTCCCACGTGATTCTCCCAACCCTGACCTTAGAACCCTCCCTCGGATGCCTCCTTCGCCCTCCCTGGATTAACTCCCCGATCGGGCGATTTCTTACTACGATTCCCAGAATTCCCGGCAGGCAGCCATCTTGGAAAGGGGCTTTGTTGCGGCCCGCTGGAGGAGGGGGCTTGGATAGGAGGATTAACAGGTGTCTAAGGAAGTGCCAGTATTGAGTTCACCCAGCACGACCTCCTATTGCTACTATTACTGTTCCTCCTACTAATAGTAGTAATATTACTACTATTAGAATAGCCCCTACTGTTCTTTATTTGCATTTTATTTTTTAAAGTGGTTATGGCGGTTTTATGGGTTTCCCTATTGCTTTTTAAATTATTATTATTATTTACTAATTTATTATTAATAATAATTATTTATTATTATTTTATTAATTTTATTTTTAAGGGACGTGGTGGCTCAGTGGCTAAGACACTGAGCTTGTCGATCAGAAAGTTCGGCAGTTCGAATCTCTAGTGCTGCATAACGGAGTGAGCTCCCGTTACTTGTCCCAGCTTCTGCCAACCTAGCAGTTCGAAAGCACGTAAAAAATGCTAGTAGAAAAATAGGGACCACTTTTGGTAACAGCGTTCTGTGTGCCTTCCGCACGGAAGTCACACCAGGCCACATCACCACGGAGATGTCTTCGGACAGTGCTGGCTCTTCGGCTCTGAAACGGAGATGAACACCGCCCCTAGAGTCGGGAACGACCAGCATGCATATGTGCGGGGGAACCTTTCCCTTTGTTGCTTTTTAAATTGTTTTTATTGGATTGTTCTCTTTAACCACTTAGATCAGTGGTTCTCAACCTGTGGTTGAGGGATCACAGGGGTCGCCTAAGACCATCGGAAAACACATATTTTCAAAAAAAATACGGAAAGCATAAAATAATTTTATGGTTGGGGGGTCACCACAACACGAGGAACTGTATTAAAGGGTCGCGACATTAGGAAGGTTGAGAGCCACAGACTTAGATACCATGGGCCACCTATGAATTGAATCAATCAATTAACTTAATAAATGTTAGCAATAGCAATAGCAGTTCGACTTATATTCCGCTTCATAGGACTTTCCAACCCTCTCTAAGCGTTTTACAGAGTCAGCATATTGCCCCCACAGTCTGGGTCCTCATTTCACCCACCTCGGAAGGATGGAAGGCTGAGTCAAGCTTGTTCCACCTCTTCTGATGTTCTCCTTACAACCGTCCTACTAAATAGGACGGAGAATGGCCATAAAGTAAAGCCATCTAAATCCAACACCAAGCATTGCCAGACTACATACAGTGTTTGGAGGCAGGAGTCCTAGGGTGAATTGTTTGTGGTGTTTTGTGATTTTTGTGGAAGTCCAGATAGCAGCCATTAGTGTTCATTAAAAGCTGTGCGCTCCCTTTTTACGTGCATCGTGATTTGGAGGGGGGAGGGCCTTCTCTGTTGCTGCTCCGGCCCTCTGGAACGAGCTCCCCGTGGAGATCCGGACCCTTACTACCCTCCCGGCCTTCCATAAAGCTACTAAGTCCTGGCTGTTCCGGCAGGCTGGGGGCTGTTGAAGTATCCGGCCCCACTTCAATTGTGAATTTTGCTGTATTTTTAAATTGTTATATTGTCTTGTACTGTCTTATTTATCCCCTCTCCCTGTTTTATTGTAAGCTGCCCGGAGTCCTTCGGGAGTGGGCGGCATACAAAACCAATAAAACTCTAAACTCTTTAGTTGTAGGCAACTTCTTGATTTTCTTGAGTCCCCTCCCTAGCACCAGTGTGCAGATTTTCCTATTTGTCATAACGGATCTGCATAGTTGGATGGATTGAAAGAGCAATTAATTCAGTCTCATCCTTCTTCTGATTGAGACTTCCTCTCCATTATTAAAGCATCTCAATTATGTAATTATTTAACCTCAGCAGAGGATTTTGAGCTTGGATAACCGTTTGTACCGAACACTACAGGACGTCTTGCCTGAGCAGATTATTTATTTTATTTTATTTTATTTGTCTTGTATGCCGCCCACTCCCGAAGGATTTCGGGCGGCTCACAATAGACAAAGGAAAGGGGGAAAACTAGACAAAGACAACACTTTAAAAACAAAACCACAACATTCACAATTTCCGTGGGGCTGGATACCCCCCCCCCCCGGCCAGCTGGAGCAGCCAGGACTTGGTGGCTTTGCAGAAGGCCGGGAGGGTAGTAAGGGTCCGGATCTCTGTGGGGAGGTCGTTCCAGAGGGCTGGAGCTGCAACAGAGAAGGCTCTCCCCCAGGGGGGTCGCCAGCCGACATTGGCTGGCAGATGGAATCCGGAGGAGATTGGATTAGAAGACCTCTAAGGTCCCTTCCTACTCTTGTGATTCTGTTACTATTGGTTCACGTAAGCCTTAATTGAAAATCACAAGCTGAAAGGGGAAAAAGTTGATTTTTTTTAAAAAAAATTAATGAATTATTTCCATGCTTAGAAAGCTCTGAAAAAAGTTCAAGTAACGATTGCAATTCCCTTTGACAGTCAACCGATGATTGTCTGTTTGACAGGGGCAAAAGGAAGATGGGGCTTGCAGTTCCTATGCTCCCCGCTCAGATTTTGTAGTAGCGGAGTGGTTTTGGATGATATCAACAAGCCGGTGGTGGACCGGATAATCAGAGTGGATCACGCAGGCGAATATGGAGCAAATCGTATCTACGCAGGTCAGATGGCTGTCCTAGGCAGAAGTTCAGTAGGACCAGTCATCCGTGTAAGTATTTTTACCCCACTGATTTCATCATCCTTGTTCTGATTTCTTTTTTCTATACCTTAACTTCAACCGGTAGCCAGAATTATTATTATTTTTTTACAATCAGTTTATACAAGTTTATGTCAAACTCGAGTCGTCACATCGTTGTCACATGATGTATTGGGACCTTTTCCCCCCCCTTCTCTAAACCGGGCGTGGGTGTGACCAGCGCACGACACATCCAGCCTGCGGGCTGTGAGTTTGACACCCCAGCTTTATGTAGTTAATTATCCACAATGATTTGCGGAGTGAATTATTGTTGGGTGGAGTCCTCTGTTGTATGAAACCATAACAAAGGTTAGCTTTGACTTACAGCTGTTTGTTTAATGACAGCTCAAAGTTACAAGGGCGGGGGAGGGGGAAGATATGTACAACCTGTCCTCACATTTTTTGACTTTATGACACCCTGCGATTATGTGGCTGAAATTCAAATGTTTCGCAACCATCTCGCATCTACTACTGTTTGCAGAATCCTGCAGTCACCTGATGACAATTTGAGTTCTTTCCGACAAAAGAATCAATCGGTGAAACTGGATTCCCTTAAAACCCACGTGATTTCCTTAACAACTGCAGTGATTTTGCCTAACCACCGCATTAAAAATGGTCATAAAATTGCTCATGGGCACAGGGCGACTCACTTTATGACCGGCCTGACTTATGAGAGAAATTCAGGTTCCCAAAATACATCAAGGACTATCTGTTGTGGCTCACCAGCAGCCAGGGGAGCTGGCAGCAGATTCGGACAGTGAGGAGGTTGGGGAGGAACCTGGACCAGTCCTTGAGTCTGGGGAAGGCTCTGATGAGGGCTCTGTGTCGGAGGCAGAGAGGGGGCCAGAGCCATATGCCAGTTATCAGCTGCCTTCAAAGTCAGACATCAGTGGGGCAGAGGAACAGCTGGAGCCTGTTCCCAGTGTGCGCATGTGCAGAGTTGCCAGATGAAGGGAAGAGCTAAAGAACAGGGGTCGACTTGGGAGTAAGGCTAGCGGTGGACGATGAATGGCCCCTCCCAGAGGAAATAAAAGAGGAGCGAAAGGGGAGTGGAGTTTGCAGGAGATCAATAGTTCGCTTAATTGGCTTGTGACTCTCTGAGACTCCTTGCCAAGATCTGCAGAGATCGTCCTGGCAGCTCTCCAAGCCAGAGAAGGTCTGTGACTGTAAATCCTCCCTTGAAAGACTTTGCTGGATGTGAAGGAGCAGAATTCATAGTAAATCAATAAAAGGGTTTTTTCCCGGAACCAGGAGTTTGCTTCGTGCTCTTAGGAAGCCTCGGTTAGAACACTACCTGTATGACTAGATTAGTTCTGGCATAAACTGTTAGATGGCCTGCATCTAATCATTGTTTATTGAAAACATGGCTTGTGGCTCAGAGCAGTGTATGAACTCGGCCCATGTGGGCTCCATGATGGTTTAGCAAAATGAAATGTATCTCCAGATTGAGAGAGCATACAGATAGAAGACTTCTGAACTATGGGGAACTATCTCTTGTGTTTTTATTTTAATCCAGCAAATGTGGGAACAAGAAAAGGACCATTTGAAACAAATGAAGGACTTGCTGGTTATGTACAGAGTCCGCCCAACCGTTTTGTTACCTCTGTGGGACGTTGCAGGTTATATGTTAGGTGAGCATCGGTGTCTCTCTTTTCCTAGTAGATATCTGGGATATGTATCTTCCCGAGAACAGCTGGGATGTTGATGTTTTACCTCTAGGTGCTGGCACAGCTTTGCTGGGGAAGAAAGCCGCCATGGCCTGCACCGTGGCTGTGGAAGAAAGCATCGCTGTGCATTACAACAACCAGATCAGGGTCCTCGTAGAAGAAGACCCCGAGAAATACAAGGAGTTGTTACAGGTAATCCCTGTGCTAAAAACTTACGGGAACATTCTACCTCTTGATATTGATTTTGTTCAATTTAGAGCAGTGTTTTTCAAACTTGGCAACTTAAAAGATCTATGGACTTCAACTCTGCAGCATGCTAGTTGAGGAATTCTGGGAGTTGAAGTCCAAAACACCAGTAAAAGTTCCTCAGTATGGCTGGGGAATTCTGGGAGTTGAAGTCCACAGACCTTAAAAGTTCCTCAGTATGGCTGGGGAATTCTGGGAGTTGAAGTCCAAAACACCAGTAAAAGTTCTTCAGTATGGCTAGGGAATTCTGGGAGTTGAAGTCCACAGATCTTAAAAGTTTCTCAGTATGACTGGGGAATTCTGGGAGTTGAAGGCCACAGATCTTAAAAGTTCCTCAGTATGGCTGGGGAATTCTGGGAGTTGAAGTCCACAGATCTTAAAGGTTCCTCAGTATGGCTGGGGAATTCTGGGAGTTGAAGTCCACAGACCTTAAAGATTCCTCAGTATGGCTGGGGAATTCTGGGAGTTGAAGTCCACAGACCTTAAAGGTTCCTCAGTATGGCTGGGGAATTCTGGGAGTTGAAATAGGTAAATAGGTGGATGGATGGATGGATGGATGGATGGATGAATTTGAGAATCTGGTGGGCCAAATTTCATAAGTTCCACATTTACCAACATTTCACCATTGAATGAAATTTTCTAAATTTCCAGTAGAAGCAAAGGATGTTCTTAATCATGTGTGATATAAAACCTTGTTCATCCCTTCTCAAGCTAGACTGCCAAGTCTTCCAAAAGAATATTCTGTTGTCATTCTTTTGAAAGCCTGTTCCGAGAACTGATGACAGGTTCCAGTTTTGGGTCAGAGCGGGATGCAGGAGCTGAAAACAGAGAATTGGAAGCCCATATGCTATTCTGATGTTATATGTTTTCATTTGAAATGTACCCCAAAAGCCTTGGCATATTTTGTTTTAAAAACCAGTTACGTATGTCTTGTTTTCTCACTTGATTTGCTTCTTGGATAACCCCTCCCCACCAGATCATCAAGAAATTTCGGGATGAAGAGATGCAGCATCACGACACCGGACTGGAGTATGGTGCTGAACTGGTAAGTTGGCAACCAACCTCCTCCGAATGTGCACTAATCAAAAGCACCCATGCTGGCTCAGGAATTCTGGGAGTTGAAGTCCAGTTGACCTGGTTACCCACCCGTGCTCCAGAGTCTGTCAAGACCTATTGAGGAGGGAATGCGAGTTGCAAGAATTTCAGCCATTGGATCATTTCCCACATGCGACCGATGGATCTCAAACAGTGATGGGATTCAAAGAATTTATCAACCGGTTCTCTGCCCTAATGACCAGCTGGGTAGGTGGGGCTCGGTGATCATGTGACTGGGTGGGCGTGGCCAACACAACATCACTCACGTCGATGGGTTTTTTGTCTTGCTGTTACAATGTCATAAGGGTTAACCGGAGAGGCAGTTTCTGTAAGCAGGGCAATAAAAATTAGACTAGAATGTTTCCCTCCTGCCTTCCTTACAGGATTAGCCCTGTAAAGTGGGGGGAAAAAACAAAAGGAGATTTCTTCCAACAACCGGTTCTCCCAACTGCTTTAGAAAGTTAACAACCGGTTCTCCCGAATAGGTGCAAACCGGCTGAATCCTACCACTGATCTCAAAGCATCAAAGGATGCTTTGAATTTTCTTCATTTTGGGTTTTGCTGCCTTTTCTGGAAACCCAGAAACTGGTAGGTCTTTTCCCCAGGAACAGAGGCGTTTTCAGGGAACTGTTTACAAAATCATCTCATGAACCCTTATAGAGCTGGAGCAACAAAGGGACAATTTCTTAAAATAGCATTTAGCAAAATAATAAAAGTTGGAAGGGACCTTGGAGGTCTTGTAGTCCAACCCTCTGTCCAAGCAGGAGACCCTATACTATTCTGGACAAATGGCTGTCCAATTTCTTCTTAAAAACCTCCAGTAATGGAGCACACACAACTTCCGGAGGCAAGCTGATTATTCTCGGGAAAAATCTCCATAATTTAAGTTGGATCTCTCTTTAATGATCTTCCACCCCTCTTGTCCCGTCCTGAAATGCTTTGGAGAATGCTTTGTCCTGGATAACTGGAATAGCAAAAGCAGTTTCAGCCTCGAGTTGTTACTGGTAGCCGTTTTGAAGAAAATGGGAAAAAAAATAGAATAGAATTCAATTCTTGATTGGCCAAGTGTGATTGGGCACACAAGGAATTTGCCTTTGGTGTATATGCTCTCGGTGTACATGAGAATAAAATACATTCATGAAGAATAAAAAGATACAACACTTAGTAATAGTCAAGGTTACTAATAAGCTATCAAATCGTACTAGTAAACAATTAAAAACAATATAAATTGTAAAGATACAAGCAACATGGTTATAGTCATAAGTGGGAAGAGATAGATATTAGCAAGGAAGAGAAGAATAATAGTAATACATTCTTAGTAAATTATTTGACAGTGTTGTGGGAATTAGTTGTTTAGCAGAGTGATGGCATTGGGGGAAAAACTCTCCTTGTGTCTAGTTGTTCTGGTGTGCAATGCTCTATAGCGTCATTTTGAGGGTAGGAGTTGAAACAATTTATGTCCAGGATGCGAGGGGTCTGTAGATATTTTCACAGCCCTCTTTTTGACTCCTGCAGTCTGCAGGTCCTCAATGGAAGGCAGGTTGGTAGCCATTGTTTTTTTTTGCAGTTCTGATTATCCATTGAAATCTGTTCTAAACAGTTCTAATATTCGATGTTCTCTCTTTTTTCTTGCATAGACTCCGGGATATTCAGTTTTGAAGAATGCTATACAAGTCGGATGTAAAGCAGCAATATTTTTATCGGAAAGAATTTAAATTTGGCCACTGTAGATCTATTGTTAAATTAAGAGGTTATTACTGTCACGTTCAAGTAGAGCAAAGCCTTCCTTCTTTCTACCTTATTGAAAAGCCTCTAGAGATGGGAATTCTTTTGTTTTCTTCGTTCTTGCTGTCAGCTGGGGAAAAGCCAAGTGGTTACCATTTTGACTGTCTGAAATTGCTGGAAACTTGCTGGAGAGGTTACACAACCTGTGGTCATGCGCTTTCCACCTGAAAAACACAAAACGCAGTTTTGCTGCCATTTTTTTTTAACTTTTTTATTTGGCAATTGCAACATCTTTTTTCAACGAAAGGGATTCCTTATAGAATAGCCATTTAGCCTTCCCACCCAAGATAACTTATTATTAAAGTTTGTACTGAAAAGCAAGTCACTGCTTAAGAACCAATTGTGTATTTTCTAATAGAATGTTCAGGACTAGATACTTGTTGAAATGAATAGTGCTTCATTCCAAAGGTTTCAAGCATTAATTTTAACTTTATTTAATAATAATAGTCACCGAAAATCAGATGGTCAAGATCTTGTGGGATTTCCGTATACAAACTGAGAAAGTACTGGCGCACAATACACCAGACATCACACTGGTTGAGAAAAATAAGGTCACAATCATAGACATCGCAATACCAGGTGATAGCAGGGTCACCGAGAAGGAACATGAAAAAATCGCAAGATACCAGGACTTAAAAATCGAAATTCAACGACTATGGCACAAACCAGCAGTGATAATTCCAGTGGTAATTGGCACACTGGGTGCTATTCCAAAAGCACTGGAATTACATTTAAAACAGTTAAAAATTGACAAAATCACCATCAGTCAAATGCAAAAAGCCGCACTGCTTGGATCTGCACGCATAATACGAAAATACGTTACGACGTCCTAGGCCCCTGGGTGGGGCCCGACTAGTAACCAATGCCAAATCCGGCGAAACAACTGGCCGCTGTGATACAATTGTATAATAATAGAGAGCAGCAGTATTTGGGGGGGGGGGGGGCAGATATTGTAAAACACGTTAGACACATAAAATGCCTTACAGGTAGTCCTCAACTTACGACAATTGAGCCCAAAACCTTTTTTGCTAAGTGAGACAATTGAATTTTACGACCTTTCTTGCCACAGTTGTTAAGTGAATCACTGTGGTTGTTAACTTGGTCACATGGTTGTTAAGTAAATCTGACTTTGCATGTAGGAAGGTCACAGAAGGGGATCATGTGACTCCAGGACACTAACCGTTATAAATATGAGTCAGTTTCCAAGCTTCTGAATTTTGATCATGGGGATGCTAAGTGTGAAAACGGTCCTAAGTCACTTTTTTCCAGTGTCGTTTTAACTTTGAACAGTCACTAAATGTTGTAAGTCGAGGACTAGCTGTGTAGCATACTATGCCTAGCATTTTACTATTATAGTTGCGCAGTGGGTCAGACGTTTAAGCCTGGATTTGGCAATTTTAATCCACTTATTTCAGTATTTAGGAATTAAGACTTAGACTTAGATTCGCTTCCCACAACCGTCTTACCAACTTCCCAACTGCGGTGATTCATTTAACCACCGTGGCAAGAAAGGTGGTAAAAAATGGGGAAACCCCACATAATTCTCTTCCCTAGCAACAAAAATGTGGAGCTCAATTGTAGTCTTAAGTCAAGGTATTTATCACTACCTATAATCTAGTTCCTTGCCCCCCACCTCCTCCCCCTTTCTTTCTCTTGATTTCTTTTCTTAGGCAAGAGATCTCATGGCTGGCAGATTTCTGCCTTTGCAAACCAGCTGTAGCCCCCCAGATAAGAGAAGAGAATAGAATAGAGAGTAGAAGAGAAGTAAGAGGAGAGGAGAAGAATGGAATGAAGAAGAGAAGAGAATAGAGTAGAAGAGAAGTAATAGGAGAGAAGAATGGAATGAAGAATAGAATAGAGAGTAGAAGAGAAGTAATAAGAGAAGAATGGAAGAATAGAATAGAGAGTAGAAGAGAAGTAATAAAAGAAGAAGAGAAGTAACAGGAGAAGAGAAGAATGGAATGAAGAATAGAATAGAGAGTAGAAGTAATAGGAGAGAAGAGAAGAATGGAATGAATAGAAGAGAATAGAATAGAGAAGAGAAGTAATAGAGAAGAATGGAATGAAGAATAGAAGAGAATAGAGAGGAGAAGAGAAGTAATAGAAGAATGGAATGAAGAAGAATAGAATAGAGAGTAGAAGTAATAGAAAAGAAGAGGGGGGAAAATACTACAAAAAAATCCTAACTAAATACTATTCACTCTTCGTTTCCAAGGTGGGGCATGGGAGGAGTCACTGAATAGCTCCTGTTCGGCCGAAGACTGAGGTTAATCTGGGGAATCACCAGGAGAAACAGAGGGAGTGTCCTCAGATTTATCTCAGTCTCCAGGCAATTGGGCCGTAACAATACCCATTCAGTGACTCCTCCCATGCCCCACCTTGGAAACGAAGAGAAGGAAACACTTATCAATATGAATCGTAAGTATACAAGCACAAAGTTACAGTCCTGCAGTCATAAGTGGGAGGAGATGGGTGATAGGAAGACTAATAGTAATACAGTCTTAGTAAATGGTTTGACAGTGTTGTGCGAATTAGTTGTTAAGCAAAGTGATGGCGTTCGGGGAGGGGGGGAAAACTGTCCTTGTGTCTAATTGTTCTGGTGTGCAGTGCTCTATAGCAGTGATGGTGAACCTTTTCAGCACCGAATGCCCAAACTGGAACCTACATGCATATGCGTGCATTTGAGCATGCCAGAGTGCCGGAAACTCAAAAACTAGCTGGGTGGTGCATGCATGCCTGTTTTGGGGCCATTTTGAGGCCGTTTTTCGGCCTGGAAACAGCACCAAAACGGTCTGTTTTTTAAACTGCACTGGCTACCTATTAGTCTCCGAATCCACTTCAAGGTGCTGGTCGCTACCTATAAAGCCCTACATGGCATCGGACCTGGGTACCTGAGAGACCGCCTCCTGCCGATTACCTCTCTCAGACCAATTAGATCGCACAGGTTGGGTCTCCTCCGGACTCCATCTGCCAGCCAATGTCGGCTGGCGACTCCCCGGGGGAGGGCCTTCTCTGTTGCAGCTCCGGCCCTCTGGAACGAGCTCCCTGTTGAGATCTGGACCCTTACTACCCTCCCGGCCTTCCGCAAAGCCACCAAGTCCTGGCTGTTCCAGCAGGCCGGGGGAGCTGAGAAGCATCTACCTCCACGGAAATTGTGAATGTTGGTTTTGTTTTTAATATGTTGTCTTTATCTCGTTCCCCCCTTTCCCTTGTCTTTTGTGAGCCGCCCGGAGTCCTCCGGGAGTGGGCGGCATACAAGACAAATAAATAAATAAATAAACCACCAGCTGGCGATGGCACATGTGTCCATGGAGAGAGCTCTGTGTGCCACCTCTGGCACCCATCATGGCTCTATAGCCTCGTTTGGAGGGTAGAAGTTGAAACAATTTGTGTCCAGGATGCGAGGGCTCTGTAGATATTTTCACAGCCCCCTTTTTGACTCGGGCAGTGTCCAGGTCCTCAATGGAAGGCAAGTTGACCATAATTGTTTTTTCTGCAGTTCTAATTCTCCGTTGAAGTCCATGTCTGCCTTGTTGGGTTGCAGAACCAAACCAGACAGTTATAGAGGTGGAGATGACAGACTCAATCACTGCCCAAGGAGCTGCTGATTCTGTTCTACAGAGGAATGATTGAGTCTGTCATCTCCACCTCTATAACTGTCTGGTTTTTCCCGAGTTGGCATAGAAAGGTGGCAATCTTGGTTTGCATGGACATCCAGCCGCCTTGTCCCTCCTTCCAGCCACTGCCCAGGGCAAATCCACGCCCCTCGTGGAGCCGTTGCTTTGCTCCTCCTTTCCTCCAGCCGCTGCCTCCTTCTACTCTTCTGCGCGCCCCGGGGCAGTCCTGGAGCCGAGCCGAGGGGGGCAAGCCCAGCGCCCGTCCCTTCGGGTCCAACCGCCCCTTCCTCCTCCTCCTCCTCCATCCCAGACTTTGGCATTTCCTCTGAGCTCATCCACTTCAAAGTGACGCGTCTCGCTCCCCCACCCCTCGGAAGAGGAAGCGAAAAACCCAACAAGGGGGGGGGGGGGAGAAAAAGTTTTTGCAGAACTTTGCAGAACTTTTGCAAGCCGCGCCGCTGCTCCCGCGGGGAAACCAAGCGGCGTCCGGGCCCCAGGGCGGACGAAGCAGCCCCCCCGTGGTTGACGAAGCCCCAGCCGCCCACGAAGACGATCCACGACCGCGAGTGGCCGCCCGTCCGTCCTTCCCCTCCGAGGGGTCGAGCCCCGGGAAAGTCTCGCTTGGGCGCCCGGCCAGCAAGCAGCGGTCGCAAGAGCCGGGACTCAACCCCGTCGGTCGGAGAAGAGGAAGGGGGGGGGGAGGGCGGCCTGCCCCGTCGAAAGCTACCTAATGATGGGTTGAAAAGCAGCCCGGCGGAGGGTTTGCAGGAGGTGAAGGAGCAGCTGAGCTCGACGGGCGACGCACGCGTGGCTTCCCCGAGGGATCTCCCCTCCCCGTCGGCCTTGAAGACCCTCCCTCCTTCCATGGCCGTCTACAGCCTCCACGGGCGCGTCTTCTGGCCGCTCCTGACCGGCGCTTGCACCCTCCTGCTCTGCCTGCTGCAAACGCTGCGCGGCCAGGCCGGCCCGACGGACGGGGAAGCGGGCTGGCCGTCGGGGCTGAGAGAACTGCCGCTGCCGGTCCCTCTGCTGCTGGTGGTGGTGCTGGTGGTGGTCTTGTTAGCGGCGCTGGGCTTGGGCCGGCGGGCTTGGTGGACGGCGCGGCGGCGGCAGCGGCAGCGGGCCGCCCAACGCAGCCCCGGCGCTTGCGGAGGCCGGGAAGCCCGCCGCCGCGCCCTGCTGGACGGCTTCTACGAGACTCGGCTGCGGCTCTCGCCCCACGTGCTGGGCCACAGCAAAGCCCACGTCAGCCTGGTGGTGGGCGAGCTGCTGCGCGCCGGCAAGGCGGCCGGCCGGCTCTCCCTGCGCGGGGATGCCGTCCAGGTGGGCAGCGCCTATGAGCAGCACAAGGTGGGCAGCCCCGACGGCTTCGACGTGCTGCTGCCGCTGCGCCTGCCGCCCGGGCTGGAGCTGCGAGCCCTGCCTTGCGGGACCGAGGACCAGCAGCAGCAACAACAGAGGCAGCCCGGGGCCAGGGGCGTTTTCCTCTGCGCCTTGCGGGTAGTTGAGGGCGGGCAAGGCTCCCCCAGCCGGGCACTGTGCGTGGCTGCCGGGCCGGGTGAAGCCGACGGGGCATCCCTGCTGTCGGCGGCACTGGTGGCCCGCTGGTTCCAGGCGCAAGTGCAGCGCTGCCTGGGCGCCGTGCGTGCCCGCTTGCAAGAGCGCTGCCGGGTACGACTAGCCGTCGGGGTTGCTGCCCCCTGCCCGCTGGCGTTAGAGATTGTGCCCTGCTCCGACTACGTCTGCTGCCACCTCTCCCTGACCGTCCACCTCACCCCGGCCATCCCACTGGGCGAAGGGCTCTACCTCACCCCCCGGGTCTGCTGCCCGCAGCGTTCTGCCGCCCCCCAATTGGGCACCTTCTGGACCCTCAACCTCTCCAAAGCGGAGCAGCGCTTCCTGGCTTGGCTTCGGGACCAAGTCCCGGCGGACTCCTGCCACCTGAGATGCCTCCAGATCCTCAAAGGGTTGAGGGAGCTGGGGGGCCGCGCCCTGGAGACCCCCTGGGCCGCCCAGTGGGATCGGATCCTCTCCTCCTACGTCCTCAAGACGGCCCTTTTCTGGGTCCTCCTGCATAGCCCGTGGCAAGCGTGGGAGGACCAATTCCTGGTGGCCCGGCTGGAGGACGTGGTCCTTTTCCTGGTGCAGGCTCTCCAGCGTGGGAGGCTGGCCCACCTCTTCCTCGGGAACCCTCACCTGCCCGAAATCCTGAGCTTGCCCAAATTTGTCAAGGAAGCCTCTCCGGTAAACCTGCTGGCTGATTTTGACCGGCCTGCTTTGGAGAAGGTGGCCTCGCAGCTGCTGAGCATCTGGAAACAGGCACCCAGGATCATCCGGATGTACGGCAGCCACAGGTACCGAAAGCAGCATCTCACCTGAGGCCCCTTCTATATCCCCTCCCCAACCTGGACTTTGCACCCCAAAAAATGAAGGTTGAATCGCTGTGTATTCCCCAAGACAAATAGGGCTTTACGACAGGTGCTAAGTTGGGTAGAACGTGCGGAGCTCCATTCAAGGTTGAGGACACCTGGAGGACCTTGACTAGGAGCCAAAGGATGGTCTACATTGGACTTTTGGTCTTCTCCTAAGAGTTGGACACGTGAGTCCCGTTCTGATCCAGTGTGGAGTTCGGGGGCTCGATCAGATTTGGGGTGTTTTTTACCATCAGGTTGGACACCTTGAAGGAGGGAGATGTGGGGGGGGGGGATGGAATGGAGCATCTTCTTGAGGTTCACCAAAGTTCAAGAGGACAGGTTGGTCCTCATCCCTCCTGACTGATTCCGCTTCTGCCTTCCTTCTGCTCAGGGTTTCGGCCTTCGTCCATGGAAAGCAGGCCAGATTTCCAAGATGCCCTTCGGTGGGTTTGAAGGGCAAGTCTTGAGAGAGGGAAAAATTGAGCGTTTCTGCTTGGGAAATCTCAGGCTATTATGACTCATCCTCCTGAGTTGATGTTCCGCTTTCCTTTTTCCCAGCCAAGTTAGGAATCCGAGTGGGCCTGCTTTGGCATTTCGCCCGGTGTCAACGAAAAGATGGAGTGGCGGCCCTGATATGTGGCTGCTTATTATGGGCTGGAGTAGAAGAGAGGAAAACACAGCCTCGTTAAGTTTACAGGGAGCCTTCAACTTAAAACTATTCGTTTGGGGGCTGTTTGAAGTTATAACAGTCCTGAAAAACATCGGGCCGTTATTCGCATTTATGACAGTAGCAGCATCCCTATGGTCATCTGATCAAAATTTGGATGCTTGGCCATTGGCTCGAATTTACGAAGGTCCCTGGGTCATTTTGCAATCTTCTGAACAGTCAAGCCTATGGGGGAATTCAGTTTTAATTTAGGTTACTTTATTGTCATTGCACCTTGTACAATAAAATTAAAATGCGATCTTCAGTGTACAATGGCAGTTCAAATTGTGGTTGTTTAGGAACTTTGTGCAATCCTTAAGCACAACATCAAGGGGTGGCTAGTTTCCTCATTGACTTGACTTATTGGAAGCTGGCAGTGAAGATCACAAGTCGTGATGTGACTGTGGGAAGCATTTGTTTAAGAACCGTGTTCCTGACTTAACGACTGCAGTGAATTCACTTAACAACGAAGGCAAGAAAGCTTGTAAGGGGGGGCAAAACTCACTTCATAAGTGTCTTGCTTAGCCGCAGAAGTTTTGAGGCGCAGTTGTTGGTCATAAGCCGGGGACTTCCTTACAATCATAATTGAGAGCAGAATGATGGGTCATAAGTCATGTCGGTCCTTAAGTGGATCATCACAGGTCCCGCTTTAGAACCTTTTTTGCAGTGAGCCTTAAACCAACATGGCAATTGCAAAGCTTAACCCATTGTCCATAAGTAAATTTAACATCATACATACATCACCATCACGGGACATGGAAACAGCTGGGTGAATCCTGAGCACCCAAAATTCCATTGCATGCAGCTGTCGGAATTTTAAATCCAGGTCATAGGTAGCTTTCGGGGGCTTGGTCATAATTTTGAACGGTTGCTAAGCAACTGGTCATAAGCCAAGAACTACCTGTGCTCCTTTGAGAGCGGTCATCTAACACATGTGAGTATACCGGCTCAGGATGATGGGAGCTCAGATTCAGCACACCAGGAGTTCCTAAGGCCAATCTTGGAAACATTAAGAATTGTGGACTTCAATTCCCAGAATTCCCCAAAGGTCCACCGGTCTTTTTTTTTTTTAAAAAGGTTTATTTATTTATTTTCCACTTTAAAAATATAAACATTCCATCTTCCCATAAGCAATGTGTCATCTGGGTACCAATATTTCTGTGCAACATCCTCCTTCCGTAAGTTATAATACATTGAATATTTAAAACATTGTAAAGCTTTACTTTTAACATTTCCTTCGTAACGCATCTTCTAATAAAAACACAATAACAACATTAAACGTAGTTCTTCTCATCATGCTAGTACTAACAATGATCATTTCACTCTCCTCTCTGTCTTGATAGATTTTCTATTCTTCTTTTTACCTTCTTCTGTTTCCAATTTCACTTTTTTATTCTCTAACCATTGATAAAATCTTAAAATTGCCAAGGTAGAAGACAGACTCCTGTCCTCAAGGACAGAATACCGATACGTATTCAGAGACCAAAATTAATCACACTTTATTTTCATGAAAAGTTCGTTGTTGTTCTTTGCTGTTGCCTAGGCTGTGTGAAATTTTCCGAAGCATTTGGACATGAATTCAACTAATTATAAACAGAAACATTCAGCTTGCTAATAGGCTGCCGTCTTTATCAGAGGCTAACAAGCCTTCCGCGTGCAATATTGTCCATTATAAAGCACTAATTATACCCCCTCTTTTCATAAAAGCTGACCCTTCAGCCTAGTCACTGAGAAAGTGTGAGGTTCGGCTGTTTGTTATTCCGATGAATCCCTTGGCACTGGGCCTTCCCCAGATTTACAAAATAATAATACTAACAACCCAGGAAAAAATCCTTCCTATCGGCTGTGACCAATAGAAGAGGCAAGGATGTGAAATTGTTCAGTAGATCAAAAAAAAATGTTTTCTAGCAGTGCAAATTCCGTTCTAGTTCAGTTTGCATGCCAAGAATCAGATCTGCAAAGGCTACTGTACAATGGCTGGTAGCGCAATCTGTAGACGGCAGATTGAGACATTCAAAATATATATTTTTCAAAAGAGTTATGTAATGCCACTGCTTAGCTGCCAAATGTTCAAAATCCCCTCTCTCTTTGTCTCTCTCTCTCTCTCTCTGTGTCATTGTCTTTCTCTGTCTCTGTCTCTCTTGTCTGTCTCTCTCTTTCTGTCTGTCTCTCTTTCTCTGTCTCACTCTCTCTTTATGTCTGTCTCTGTCTGTCTCTTTCTGTTTCTTTCTCTCTGTGTCTCTCGTCTGTCTCTCTGTCTGTCTCTGTCTCTGTCTCTGTTTCTGTCTCTCTGTCTCTCTTTCTGTTTCTTTCTCTGTCTCTCGTCTGTATCTGTCTCGCTCTCTCTTTCTCTCTGTTTCTTTCTGTGTCTCTCTATTTCTCTGTCTCTCTCTGTTTCTTTCTCTCTGTGTCTCTCGTCTGTCTCTCTGTCTGTCTCTCTCTGTCTCTGTTTCTCTCTTTCTCTCTGTTTCTTTCTCTCTGTGTCTCTCGTCTGTCTCTGTCTCTCTCTCTGTCTCTCTATTTATCTGTCTCTTTCTCTGTCTCTCTCTGTTTCTTTCTGTGTCTCTCGTCTGTCTCTCTGTCTGTCTCTCTCTTTCTCTGCCTCTTTCTCTCTGTTTCTTTCTCTCTGTCTCTCATCTGTCTCTTTCTGTCTGTCTCTCTCTTTCTGTCTGTCTCTTTCTCTGTCTCTTTCTGTCTGTCTCTGTCTGTCTGTCTCTTTCTCTCTGTTTCTTTCTCTCTGTCTCTCGTCTGTCTCTCTGTCTGTCTCGCTCTCTCTTTCTCTGTCTCTCTTTCTCTCTGTTTCTTTCTCTGTGTCTCTCGTCTGTCTCTCTCTCTCTCTCTCTGTCTCTCTATTTCTCTCTCTCTCTGTTTCTTTCTGTGTCTCTCGTCTGTCTCTCTCTTTCTTTGTCTCTCTGTTTCTTTCTCTCTGTCTCTCGTCTGTCTCTCTCTGTCTGTCTCTCTTTCTCTGTCTCTTTCTTTCTGTCTGTCTCTCTTTCTCTGTCTCACTCTTTCTCTCTGGCTCTTTCTGTTTCCATCTCTCTGTCTCTCTATCTGTCTCTCTCTCTCTCTGTCTCTCTATCTGTGTGTGTGTATTTGTGTGTGTCTCTCTCTTTTAAACCTCCTCCCCCCCCAAAAAAAAATTCCACAGGGCTCAGCACACATTTTGAACGGATGCTTGAGTTCTACATTGCAGTCTGAGGTGCTCCATACAACACGAGATGGGGCTTTCAGAATTGACTTTCTCTCAAGTGCTTCCTGCTTAGGTATGAAATATGGGGGGAGGGTGGGGGTGTTGGATTCCAAAAAAGAGAGACCAATCTCCATTTATACGGGGTTGCAGCATTAAGATGGTTTGTGATCTCAAATGACTTGAGGTTGAGAATGTTGAAGGTAGCGTTGAAGGCGTAGGTAGCCCTGGGCCAGCTAGTTGGCTGGCATTTCTTGCTGGGGGCACGACGGTTGATGAAATGAGAAGAGGAGGCACTGATTGTGGGTCCAAACATTTGCCAGGGAGTACCAGGTGCTAAGAAAGAATTATGTTCCCAAGTATGGGGTTTCTGAAGCTGGAGCAACAACTGAACAAATCTAAGGGGTTGTTTTGTTCATCAGCTGTGGATCTTAAGAAGGTCTTAACTTGCTTTTAAGTAGTTTTTTTCAAAGCCCCGTTTCTGACTTGGCCCTAACTTTTTAAAAGAATAAGTTTTGGGTTGGCTCATGTGGAATGCATGAACTCATGAGATACACACCCTTGGGAAGATGGGGCCTGTTGGTTGAACAGGTGTAAAAGTTGGAAAAGAAACGACTTGAGAGCGACAGAGACGAAGGAACGAGGTTGAACACACGGTTGGAGAAGGGAAAGTATTGAGAAAAAGCATGTGAAATCTACGTTGGTGGATAGTTTTTGGCCAAGAATGCAGGTAGTCCTCAACTTACGACCACAATTGAACCCAAAATTTATGTTGTTAAGTGAAAAGGTTGTTAAGTGAGTTTTGCTCCATTTTACGACTGTTCTTTTCCATACTTGTTAAGCAAATCACTGCAGTTGTTAAATTAGTAACACGGTTGTTAAGTAAATCTGGTTTCCTCGTGGACTTGGCTTGACAGACGGGCGTAAAAGAGGATCAATGTGACCCTGGGACATTTCAACTGTCGTAAATGTGAGTCAGCTGTCAAGCATCCGAAGGTAAATCTCCTGACCCTGGGGATACTGCAACCGTCATAAGTGTGAAGAATGGTCCTAAGTCACTTTTTAAAGTGCCGTTATAACTTTGAACAGTCACTAAATGAAACATAGGTCAAGGACTACCTATAACCCATTTCTAGGTCATTGTTCCTGGCTAAATCAAGGTGTGTCAATTGATATATCGAACAATTCTAAGGTATGTTTTAATCCGCCACAACAAAAGGTTGTAAAATTGGACCGGTCACAAGACCAAACCCATTTTACGACCTTTACGACATGCGGCTAAATGGACAGGCACCATTTCAGTCGTATGTCGAGGACCAGCCATATAGTCCTGATCAATAAAACCGAGCTGGGTTTAATTCATGTTTCTTCTGCACCTGGATTCGTCTTAACAGCTGCTGTCTGTTGTTTTTTCCCCCCAAGATCATTTTGACGGCTGTTTTTCTGTGTCAAGAATTTATTTTGTGTTTCTCCGGAGGGGTTTTTTTTTTTTTTTTGGCAGTATTATTATTTTATTTTTTTGAGGTTGTTTTCTTGGCGTTCTTCTCCATTTGGCAATGTTCCCTCACGATTATACGCCCTTGGGTGAGTGAGAAGCCACAGAAAAACAACAACGGTGCTAAGAAAAGTTGTGAAGGTGTGGGAGCTTCATCCCAGAGACATTTTCCAGAAGAGACTAAACTGCTCTCTGTCAGAAATGGCATAGGGTCTCCTGCTTGGATGGGGGGGGGAGCGGGTTGGACTAGATGACCTACAAGGTCCCTTGCAAGTGTGTTATTCTGAAAAAAACACCTTTGTACACGTTTTGAGCTGCCGAGTTGCTAAGTCACCGCAAGAACCTCACATCCTTTTCAAAGGAATTTCGAAATTTTCTTTCAAAATAGGGGCATAGCAGTGTGTGTTTCTGTGTGTGTGTGTGTGTGTGTGTGTGTGATTTTTGCACAGGTTTACTAAAAGTTTAAATCTCAGTAAAAAAAAAAAGAAAACACAACGCTTTTCATGTGAGTATTTTAAAAGCACGTTTTCACGGCACGCTTCATCCTTGGCCAGCAAATGCACTGATACACATTCCCACTTCTTCCAGATTTAATTTAATCGGGGGGACGATGAGTCACCCGTCAGTCTCTGCGGAAATTAATCATTAAGAGTTATTACGGGTAGGTTTGCAAAGCTTCGGAGCTGATAGACATATTTATCCAGCTATCCTAGGGTCTAATAAGAGCATTCCTCTTCCATTGCAAGAGCCACTCGAGGTAATGCAAGGTTTCAGACATTGGGGCTTTTTCAAACGCCGTCTGATCTGCACCGTGGGTTTTCTGGAACACTGGCGTAGAAGCGAAGCTTGGACTCACAGCCACAAAGCGACACATAAAGTACATTTTAGCTCATCATCTTTTAATGACCCCCCCATAATCCTTTGCTGGGTGGAGTCTGGGCAACTGAACGGAGCTGAGTATTTTCTGGCCAGATGCCCTTCCTGTCACAGGTGCGGAGTTCTTCCCCCCACCCCCACCCCGACCCCAGCAGATATATTCTCATTGTGCCTAGAGAGAGAGAGAAAGCACATTTAGAGGTCTGCATTTTCTTCGGAGCAAATGCATTAAAGCAGGGAGCCTTCTGAATGAACATGGCACGCAATTGCATAGTTCAAATGGTTTGCAAACATTGCTTGATCACTTCCTAGGGCAGTGAAGGTGAACCTTTTCGACAGCGAGTGCCCTAACCACAATGCATAAGCATGTGTGCATGCCAGAGCCCTCAAGACTAGCTAGCTGGCGCACCCATGCCTGGGTTTTTTGGGCCATTTTTGGGGCGGTTTTAAGGCCATTCATTCTCAAAACGCCCTCAAATTGGCCTAAAAAACAGGCCATTTTTCAGGGTGTTTTTAGGCTGTTTTTCGGGCCAAAAATGGTCCTGAAAACAGCCTGAAAAACGGCCAAAAAACAGGCAGGCGTGTCCCATCCAGCTGTTCTTTGGATTTCCGGTGCTTTGGCATATGCCCACAAGGATCCCAGCTTGGGCATTCAGTGCTGAAAAGAATTGTGGTCCCTGGAATAGAACATTTAAAAACGCTTCCGAGATTCTTGCAAGGCTGATCCGATTGTTGAAAGTTTGGGGGAGAAGGAAAACTTGTATTTAATGTTATCCAAGCCATGTTGTTATTGTTGTTGTTTTTTAAAAAAAATGCACTTCCATTGATTTTGTAAAAGGAGAAAATTGATTCGAAACTTGTCCCTAATAATAAAACACACTCTGGGGATTACTGCGCCCTGTTATTTTTCTGCAAAGCTGCCAAGAACCCTGCTCAGTCTTGATGGACGCGTTGCCAGAGGTAACCATCGACACAAAAACCTCTTTTCAAGTCTTCGCGTCTCCCGGAAGAAGTCGGCTTTTAAGGTTGGAATGATCAGGAGGACATTTTTAATACCTCAAAAGACTTCTTAATGGTTCGGCATCCAGTCAACACCCACTTCATGGGTGGTTGATGGAGCTGAGGCCACAATGAACGTAAGAAACACCAGGATCAGATTAAAAGACCCCCCAATGACAGCCAATTCTTTTACTCCAGGAGACCCTAAGGACAGTGGTTTCAAACGCAAGGCCTGGGGGGCTGGATCCGGCCCATGGGACGCTCAGATCTGGCCCACAGGGCTGCCCTGGAAACAACAAAGGACCAGCCTGCAGTGCAGGGGTGGGTTTCAAAAATTGTTCGAACCTACTCTGTGGGTGTGGCCTCCTTTGTGGGAGTGGCTTGCCGCTCATGTGACCGGATATGAAGATGCCAACGACACTTGTCAGAACCACGTTAAATTACCTCACACACAGCACTGGCATGCATAAGGATATGATGTCAACTTGTTTTTTAAAAGGCATCTTTGGTTTGCGTTAAGACAACTTCAACACACGCAATGTTCTGATTGCACCACAAACGCAGTAGTCATCCTTACCTTTCACAGAGGCACTGAGTTTTATAAATAGGAGCATGATAGTGTAGAATAATCACATCCAAGGACCAGTGGTGGGTTTCAAAAAAATTTGGAACCTCTTCTGTAGGTGTGGCCTGCTTTCCGGGTCCACTGGTGGAACCTCTTCTAACCGGTTCGGTAGATTTGACGAACCGGTTCTACCGAATAGGTGCAAACTGGTAGGAACCCACCTCTGCTGCAGTGCCTCTGCCAGCAGTTGGCCCTACCGAGCTCCGTTTTCGCTGGCACACGGTTGCAGGAGGCCGTTGCAGCCGAAAACGGAGCTCGGGAGCGCGTTTTCTCAAGCCGAGGGCTCGCACCACTCCAGGCGCCGCCTCTAGCATGAGTGATGAGCTGGCCATGCCTCCCCAGCCCCACCCCCAAGGTCAAACACAACCTTGACGCAGCCCTCAATGAAATTGAGTTTGACACCCCTGCCCCAGGGGTGGGTTCCGGATTCCTTTACTGCCGGTTCGTTCAGGGACGCGCTTTGGGTGTGCATACGCCCAGTGAAAAAATTGGTTCTGCACATATGCAGAAGCAAAAAAAACCAAGATGGCGGTGCCTATGGCGCCGCCAATAGAACGGGTTCAGGGGCTTGGGTGGCCAAGTTACTACCTACTCAGCCGAACCGGGCCGAATCTGTAGGAACCAGTGGTGGGTTTCAATTTTTTTGGGAACGTCTTCTGTAGGTGTGGCCTCCTTTGTGGGAGTGGCTTGCTGGACATGTGACTGGGTGGGAGTGGCTTGCCAGCCATGTGACTGAGTGGGAGTGGCTTCACAGCCATGTGACTAGGTGGGCGTGGCCAATTTGTAAAATGTGGTGAAACTCACTTAACAACGCTCTTGCTTAGCAACCAAAATGTTGGCTCAGAAACTCTGGCATTTGAAGCACGCAAGTCTTAAAGCTGTCAAGTTACAAGACCCTTGCACCCCTAACCCTTTAGAAAAAAAACAGGGGTGTTCAAACTTGACAGCTTTAAGACTTGTGGACTTCAACTCCCAGAATTCCTCCTCTCGCTCTTCATCTTGATGATGAGCGGACGGGTGGGGGGGGAGGCAGCTGGAACCGGTTCTAAACAGCACTCTAGATTTGTGGAACCTCTTCTATAGAAGAGGTTAGAATTGGCAGGAACCCACCCCTGGTAGAAACTCACCTCTGCCCTGCCCTAAGGGAAGGTAAAATGGCAAAATCCTTTTCTCACATCAACCATTCTGTGCTAGGCTAGACTGAGAAATAAAATCTGGCTGAAGGATCTGTGGAATTTTTGGTAGGTTAGCTTTTTCCATATACTAGCCGATAACACGGTGTTGTCTAGGTATTTATTTATAGGAGGAAAATGTCCAAACCAAACGTACCTTCTAATGTTGGATTTTCCCCCTTACTAGAGGGAGCTTCCTTGTGGAGGACTCTGAAGCCATCCATCAATCCTGAGTCACAGTGAATCATTGTTCTAGTCAGCAGTTGAATGCGTCCTACCCAGTGGTGGGTTTCAAAAATATTTAGAACCTCTTCTGTAGGTGTGGGCTGCTTTGTGGGAGTGGCTTGCCAGCCATGTGACTGGGTGGGAGTGACTTGCCGGCCATGTGACTGGGTGGGCATGGCCAACTTGTAAAATGTGGTGAAACTCACTTAACAACGCTCTTGCTTAGCAACCAAAATGTTGGCTCAGGAACTCTGGCATTGAAGCACACAAGTCTTAAAGCTGTCAAGTTACAAGACCCTCGCACCCCTAACCCTTTAGAAAAAGAAAAAACCCCAGGTGTGTTCAAACTTGACAGCTTTAAGACTTGTGGACTTCAACTCCCAGAATTCCTCCTCCAGTCATGTTGGCTCAGGAACTCTGGCATTGAAGTGTGCAAGTCTTAAAGCTGTCAAGTTACAAGACCCTTGCACTCCTAACCCTTTAGAGAAAAAACAACAACCCAGGGGTGTTCAAACATGATAGCTGTAAGACTTGTGGACTTCAACTCCCAGAATTCCTCCTCTCGCTCTTCATCTTGATGATGTGGGGACGGGGGGGGGGGGAGCTGGAACCGATTATAAACGGCACTGTAGATTTGTGGAACCTCGAGGTTAGAACTGGCAGGAACCTACCCCTGGTCCTGCTCCTCTTTCCAAGGTTTATCCTCCAACATTTTGCAGTCCCCTTCCAAGTAAATGGCAAAGGTTCCCCTCCACATATGTGCTAGTCGTTCCCGACTCCAGGGGGCGGTGCTCATCTCCGTTTCAAAGCCGAAGAGCCAGCACTGTCCGATGATGTCTCCGTGGTCATGTGGCCAGCACCAGTGGTGGGTTGCAATTTATTTTGCTACCGGTTCACTCATGTGATGCACATGCGCAGAAGCGTCTGGGCGGGTGGGCGGAGCCTCCTGCCACCTCCACTACCGGTTCACCGATCTCGGGCGAACAGGCATTAACCCAACACTGGCCGGCATGACTAAACGCCGAAGCTGCACGGAACACTGTTCCCTTCCCACCAAAGGTGGTTCCTATTTTTCTACTTGCATGTGCTTTTGAACTGCTAGGTTGGCTGAAGCTGGGACAAGTCATGGGAGCTCACTCCCGTTATGCAGCACTAGGGATTCGAACTGCCAAACTTTCTGATCAACAAGCTCAGCGTCTTAGCCACTGAGCCGCCACATCCCACTATCTCTAGTATACCAGGATGATATACTTCTTATTGTTGTGCCATATCTGTCATGGGATGTTGGCGATCCTATTTTTATCAACAGACACATGAAAAAATGCTGTTGAGTTTTGTCCAAACCGGAGTTTTGTCCAAATCCAAGATCTGCTGCTTAAGATCGTGGCCACACACACCTCAAAGTCTTTGTGACTTTTGCCATGCCCTGATTCCTTCTGCGTGATTGGCTGCCTCTTCTCTAACCGCTGTCCAGTCTGCAGCTCATCCTTCTGTCTCCCCAGGTCCTTCCCACACACCCTTACAGAAGATAACAGGACACTCCTCCTATCTCTTATTTAAGGAGGTGTTTTTTTTTTGTGTGTGTGTGCAGAGACCATCATTTCGGCCAAGTTCATGTTTTGAAAGCAGCTCTTTTCCCATATGGCATTCTCTTCCCTCCACCCCTTCAAACGGTGCCTTTTATGCTCAGCTGTTCAGTTTTTGCCGTTGTAAATCATGACTATTCCAATTTTGGAATAAGTAAAGCTTTAGCTCAACAGTTGGAAAGGAAATGAATCATTCTTCTGTTTCCCATGTAAAAGCTGGTGAGCCGGTCTCCGATGGCTTCTCCCCCCTCCTTTTCTCCAGCAAAAATTGGAAACCTTTTCTTTGCCCTTCTCGGGGTAAAGGACCACCCCAGGTATTGTATTGTATTGTATTTGGTTTATTTGTATGCCGCCCTTCTCCAGGAGGGACTCAGGGCGGCGAACAACTCAAAGGGGAAAGGGAACATAAACAACAGTACACATAATTAAAATACACGAAAATCACACAGCCATACCAGTCGAGAGGGGAGGGGAACTCATCAACCCCAGGCCTGCCGGCACAGCCAGGTTTTGACGGCTTTCCGGAAGGCCTAGAGAGAGGTGAGGGTCTGGATTTCCGCGGGGAGTTCATTCCAAAGGGCCGGAGCTGCTACAGAGAAGGCCCTCCCCCGGGTAGTAGCCAGATGGCATTGGCTGGTGGACGGAACCCGGAGGAGGCCGACCCTGTGAGATCTGACAGGTCTTTGGGAGGTAATTGGCAGCAGGTGGTCTCTCAAGTACCCAGGTCCAATACCATGAAGGGCTTTATAAGTTACGACTAGCACTTTGAAGCGTATCCGGAGACCGATCGGTAGCCAGTGCAGCTCGCGGAGGATAGGTGTAACGTGGGTGTACCGAGGTGCACCCACAACCGCTCGCGCGGCTGCATTCTGGGCAAGCTGAAGTCTCTGAATGCTCTTCAAGGGCTGCCCCTTGTAGAGCGCATTGCAGTAGTCCAGTCTTGAGGTCACGAGGGCATGAGTGACTGTTGCGAGTGCCTCCCGGTTCAGGTAGGGGCGCAACTGGTGCACCAGGCGAACCTGGGCAAATGTCCCCCTGGTCACAGCCGACAGGTGATGTTCTAAAGTCAGCTGTGGATCCAGGAGGACTCCCAAGTTGCGCGCCCTGTCTGAGGGGCGTAAATTTTCACCCCCCAGCCTGAGTGATGGAATACTGGCCAAATTCTTGGGAGGAAAACACAACAGCCACTCGGTCTTGTCTGGATTGAGTACAAGCTTGTTAACTCCCATCCAGACCCTGACAGCCTCCAGGCACTGGCACATCATGTCAACCGCCTCACTGAGTTGGCACGGGGCGGACAGATACATCTGAGTATCGTCCGCATATTGATGGTATTTGATCCCGTGCCGTCGAATGATCTCACCCAGTGGCTTCATGTAGATATTAAACAGAAGGGGGGATAGGACCGAACCCTGAGGAACCCCATATTTCAGGGGCCTAGGGGTCGACCTCTCTCCCCCAACTAACACCGACTGCGACCTGTCCGAGAGGTAGGAGGAGAACCACCGAAAAACGGTGCCGCCCACTCCCACCTCTCGTAACTGTCGCAGAAGGATACCATGGTCGATGGTATCGAAGGCCGCTGAGAGGTCAAGGAGCACTAGGACGGAGGCATGGCCCCCAACCCTGGCTCTCCAGAGATCATCGGTCAGTGCTACCAAAGCGGTTTCCGTGCTGTAGCCAGGCCTGAATCCAGACTGAAAGGCGTCCAGATAATCGGCTTCATCCAAGGACCGTCGGAGTTGAGAGGCTACCACTTTCTCAACAACCTTCCCAATGAAAGGGAGGTTGGAGACTGGACGGTAGTTGTTCAAACTAGCTGGGTCCAACGATGGCTTCTTCAGGAGGGGTCTCACACCGCTAGGTAGTCCTCAGCTTACAACTATTTATTTAGGAACCATTTGAAATTACCACACCAATGGGGAGAAATGACTTATGATAGGTTTTCACGTTTGTGGCATTAAATGGAGAATGAAGAAATGGAGGTAGTGACAGATTTTACTTTCCTGGGCTCCAAGATCACTGCAGATGGGAACTGCAGCCAAGAAATTAAAAGACGCTTGTTCCTGGGGAGGAAAGCCATGGCAAATCTAGACAGCAGACTAAAAAGCAGAGACATCACCCTGCCAACAAAGATGTGCATAGTCAAGGCTGTGGTTTTCCCAGTTGCAATGGATGGCTGTGAAGGTTGGACCATAAGGAAGGTTGAGCGCCAAAGAATGGAGGCCTTTGAACTCTGGGGCTGGAGAAGACTCCTGCGAGTCCCTTGGACTGCAAGGCCATCCAACCGGTCAGTCCTAGAGGAGATCCACCCTGACTGCGCTTTAGAAGGCCAGATCCTGAAGAGGAAACTCAAAGACTTTGGCCACCTAATGAGAAGAAAGAAGGAATCCCTGGAGAAGAGCCTCATGCTAGGAACGATGGAGGGCAAAAGAAGAAGGACTGCAAGGCCATCCAACCGGTCAGTCCTAGAGGAGATCAACCCTGGCTGCTCTTTAGAAGGCCAGATCCTGAAGAGGAAACTCAAAGACTTTGGCCACCTAATGAGAAGGAAGAACTCCCTGGAGAAGAGCCTCATGCTGGGAACGATGGAGGGCAAAAGAAGAAGGGGATGACAGAGAAGGAGGTGGCTGGATGGAGTCACTGAAGCAGCCGGTGTGAGCTTCAATGGACTCCGGAGTATGATAGAGGACAGGAAGGCCTGGAGGAACATTGTCCATGGGGTTGCAATGGGTCAGACACGATTTTGCAACTAACAACAGGTTTTCATGCTTATGGCTGTTGTGGTCACGTGATCCAAATTTGGAGGCTTGGCAACTGGCATGTATTTAACAGATTAACAGAGTTGGAGGGGACCTTGCAGGTCATCTAGTCCAACCCCCTCCCCAAACAGGAGACCCTACATCTGCCTCTTCCTAGGGCTGAACTCAAAACCTCCTGATTATGACGGTTGCACTGTCCCGGGGTCACACGGTCCTCACTTGTGACCTTCCCCGCTAGCTAGCTTCTGACAAGCAAAGTCAATGGAGAAAGCCAGATTTGCTTAACAACCGCATGACTCACTTAAAAATGGCATTGATTCATTTAACAACGGTGGCAAAAGAACTCATAAAAAAAGCACAAGTCGCAACTGACTTGCTTAGCAACAAAAATTAAGCTAAACATTTGCCAAGGAAACTTTTCCGCATTTTCCACCACAACGGTTAAGGAAATCCCTGCAGTTGTTAAATAAGTCACATGGTTGTTAAGTGAATCTCGCTTCCCCATCTGCTTGTCAGAAAGTCACAAAAGGGGATCACTCACACACACACACACACACACACACTGGGATACTGCGACCCATCATAAATATAAATCAGTTGCCAAACATCCAGATTTGGACCACGGGAACGCTGTGACAGTCGTAAAAAATGTAAAAAATGGCCGTAAGCCACTTTTTTCAGTGCCGTCGTAACTTTGAACGGTCCGTAAATGAACCGCAGTGAGTTGTTCCTGGATGCCTGGCACCAAAGAGCTAATAGGCGTCAGGAACAGTTGCGCAAGTACAGGAGGTAATTGCACTCAGCTGGTGGTCATTAGGCTCCTCTCCAGAGTATAAAAGGACTGCTTGTGCACACGCCCCTCTTGCAGAAGTCAACACAGGAACTAATGTCGGAGAACATTATGGTGAGCTTGGCAGGCTGGATTGCTGCCATGGCTTATCTGTGCTGGATTGCTGCCCAAGCTTGTCTGTGCTGGTTTGCTGCCAAGGACCTGTCTGTCTGTTAATTAAATGGCGTAACTTATCTTTGGCTCGGAGTGTGTGTTGGTGTGGGATGAGGTAAATCTACCTGTACACAGACATTCCTGCAAAGATGACAATTCCCTGGATAAGCGTAATTGATCAGGAAATGAGATAGGAGTGTGCGTGTGTTTTTTAAGCCAGGAGAGCTGAGTGGACCGTGGCTGTTAGGAAGATGCATAGAATAAGGAGACAGCCCTCCCCCTCTCCCCCCTCCCCCCCCGGCCAGCCATCCTGGAGGGGTTTCGTAGAGACATCTGACAGATGGTCTTGCAATTCACAATCCTGTCAACGAGCCAATTTTGCATATTAATCACTCCAACTTTCCTACAGGGATGAAGAAAAACGTGGGAGGCCGCCTTCCCCCCAACTGAGCAAAGGAGGCCAATTTTCATCTCTACGAGAGAAGAGCTTCAAATTCCATCTGCCATTTTTCCCCCCTTCTTCTTAAAAAGGTTTTGGATCTGTTGAAAGAAATGTCCTTCTGGGTTCAGCTCCAAGTGGGGAAAAAAGACACTGGAGACATGGAGGCTGCTTGGAAAGATGGTTTATTGTTGGACAGGGCCACATGGCTTGAGCCCTGGACAGAAAAGGGGATCACATGCTTCAATATTGGTGGAGAAGAAGAGAAGGGCTGAGGGAGGGGCTTGCTAGGCTTTTTATACCCTGTTTAGTCCCACCTCTCTGTTTCCTGTTCCTGTGTAAGAAATGTATTCTGATTGGTTGTCAGACTCCCATGGTGCCATGCAGGGGACTACTCTCTAGGCTGTTTTGAATCCAGGTATAGATGAGTTCTCAGATGCCATGTGGAGAGTTGAGTAATATCCCTTCCCCCTGCAGCTGCAGTGCGGAAGTCTTTATTATGTAAAGTGGGCTAGCCTGGCCTTCTCAATGGCCTATTGACAAAGTGTGGATGGGCAGGAAGCTACTGGCAACTATTCTGTCTTTTAAAGCATGTTTCTTTCTTTTCACATCCAGAGAAACATTCTGCCTTTTCAATATTTCCTAAGATATTTCATTTTTTCTGGGAGAGGGCTGGATGATAACTTCCCACAGATCAAACCAATAGCCACAGCCCTTAGACCCGTATATCGCTTTGTTGGGCTTTATTAAGCGGTTATACAGAGTCGGCCTCTTTGCACCCAACAATCACAGTCCTCATTTTACTGACCTCAGAAGGACAGAAGGCTGAGTTAATAGCAATAGTAAGAGCACTTTGACTTATATACTGCTTCACAAATGCTTTCCAGCCCTCTCTAAGCAGTTTACAGAGTCAGCCTCTCTTGTCCCCCAACAATCTGGGTCCTCATTTTACCCACCTCGGAAGGATGGAAGGCTGAGTCAACCTTGAGCCGGTCAGGATCAAACTCTTGGTGGCAGAGTTAGCCTGCAGTTCTGCATTCTGAGGGATGCGGTGGCTCAGTGGCTAAGGCGCTGAGCTTATCGATCAGAAGAGTCAGCAGTTCGGCGGTTTGAATCCCTAGCGCTGTGTAACGGAGTGAGCTCCCGTGACTTGTCCCAGCTTCTGCCAACCTAGCAGTTCGAAAGCACGTAAAAAATGCAAGTAGAAAAATAGGAGCCACCTTGGGTGGGAAGGGAACAGCGCCTTCGGCATTGAGTCATGCCGGCCACATGACCATGGAGACGTCTTCGGACAGCGCTGGCTCTTTGGCTTTGAAACAGAGATGAGCACCGCCCCCTAGAGTCAGGAACAACTAGCACATATGTGCCAGGGGAACCTTTATCTTTACTGCATTCTAACCACTGCTCTCCCAGGGAGAAGGTTCCTGCTTGAGCAGGATGTTGGACTAGAAGACCTCCAAGGTCCCTTCCAACTCTGTTATTGTGGCTTTTGTGCTCTCCCGGTGTGATTGTTGCCCTGGTGGGATTTTGGATACCTGGAGACCCACAGCCTCAAGACTTCCTCGTGTTTTCATTTGGGCAGCTTATGCTCGCTCTCATAACGTGAATCATAAAATGATTGATTGGATCCTGACAGATATAATACCTTGCTATGAAAAGGGCAGCCGAAACCGGTGGTTTATTCAGGGAACACGGTAAAAATGAGCTCTGCAGAGCTAAAACCCAAATAGATTGTTTTCTCTCGTTCTACTGCCTTGATGAAATAAAAATAGATTTAAAAAAAAAATCAAAGGGAAAGAAACTGATTTTGCAGATTCTGACAATTACTGCTCTCTGGGTGATCAGCTGGGGAGTGGATCCACGCAGGAAGCTGGCTGAGATATTGTTTGGGGCTGTGATTTGAAAGGACTCAGAAAAGAAAGATTAGAAGCCTAAAAGGAGCCAGATAATGCTTTCTTTTCTCACGGCAGGAGATGTGAAATGCAGAGTTAATGAAGCCAAACCTCATTGGAGAAGCCAAGGGAACGAGAGGGAAGATGGACAGAAGCGTTAAAGCCAAGTCCGCTTGAAATCCCAGAGCGTCGTATATCATGGTCTAAATTTGGGAGAAGAAAGCAAGAGAGGAACCAGACCTGCAACCCGCTTTCCACTGCGATGACCCTTAGCCCCCAAATTTGCCAAGTCCAATTCGCAGCCCTTCTGTAAAGCAGTGTCAGTTGATTAGTATCTTGAATTTGTGGGGTCCTTGGTGGTCTCTGAGCTTGGTGGTTTTCTAGCAGACGTTTCATAACCCAACTAGGTAACATCATCAGGGATAGAAGGAGGGTTGGAGAAGGATTTGGGGGTCCTTGGTGCTCTCTGAGCTTGGTGGTTTTCTTGCAGATGTTTCATGACCCAACTAGGTAACATCATCAGGGATAGAAGGAGGGTTGGAGAAGGATTTTGGGGTCCTTGGTGCTCTCTGAGCTTGGTCGTTTTCTTGCAGACGTTTCATAACCCAACTAGGTAACATCATCAGGGATAGAGGGAGGGTTGGAGAAGAATTTTGGGGTCCTTGGTGGTCTCTGAGCTTGGTGGTTTTCTAGCAGACGTTTCATGACCCAACTAGGTAACATCATCAGGGATAGAAGGAGGATTGAAGAAGGATTTTGGAGTCCTTGGTGGTCTCTGAGCTTGGTGGTTTTCTTGCAGATGTTTCATAACCCAACTAGGTAACATCATCAGGGATAGAAGGAGGGTTGAAGAAGGATTTTGGGGTCCTTGGTGATCTCTGAGCTTGGTGGTTTTCTTGCAGATGTTTCATGACCCAACTAGGTAACATCATCAGGGATAGAAGGAGAGTTGGAGGAGATTGTGAGGTCCTTGGTGCTCTCTGAGCTTGGTGGCTTTCTTGCAACATCAACAGTGCATTGGTGGAACATTTGCCAGAAAACCACCAATTTCAGAAAGCACTCAAGACCCTACCGTTCAACCCCGAGCTACAGATATTCTCCTCTGTGGGTATTCTGAATCTGCAGTGCTGGCTTGGAAAATTATGAGTAGCCCCAGAGAAGGAAGATGGTTTGTGTTTATTGTGGCTTGACCAAAAAAATGGGGTGGGGAGAGGATGACAAATCATGGCTTGGAAGCCTACGGAGGAATATAACATCAACCTATGGATTATATTTCTGGTTTACGTAAGCATTTCGGATTCGGGCTATTCTCTAGCGCAAACCAGTAGGGTATCTCTTTTCGAGTATCTCCAGCCTAACCAGTATCTCTTTTTGAGTATCTCCAGCCTAACCAGAACTGGCTTCCACAAGAGGGGGAGTGCTTAGCAGAAGTCATTTTGCTTGGGCTCCTTCCAACGAGAGGACCTGCCATCCAAGGAGGCATCGAGCTTCTGGCTGCGTCTAGAATGTCCCGCAGGTGTCCACCGTCTGCTTCTTTGCAAACTCTCATACTCGTTTCCTTGAGATCTCCTCTTTTATCCACAGACACCTTCTCACCTAGCAATGGAAACGCAACTGTGTCTCACTTCCATCCTCAAGTAGATGGCAGTATCTCCCTGGTCTTGCTTGATCTTAGGAAGCGAAGGAGAGTTGGTCTTGGTTAGACAGGGACCACATAAATACACATACAACCAGAGGAGCGACCATATTTTTCGGATTATAAGACGCACCCGACTATAAGATGCGCCTAAATTTAGAAGAGGAAAACAACAACAACAACAACAAAAAGGGTTTTGGCTTCCGCGGCCTCCTTTTCAGCCCTTTTTGGGGGCCTATTTATAGCCTTTTTCCAGCCTTTTTTTCTACCCATTTTTGAGGCTTTTGGGGCTGTTTTGGGGGAGCTTTTTTGGCCCATTTTGAGGCTTTTTCTGGCCCATTTTTAGGCTTTTTCCAGCCCATTTTTGAGGCTATTTTTGGCCCATTTTCAAGGCTTTCCTTGACCTGTTTTTGAGGCCTTTCTTGGCCCATTTTTGAGGCTTTTTCTGGCCCATTTTTGAGGCTTTTTCCAGCCGTTTTTGAGGCTATTTTTGGCCCATTTTCAAGGCTTTCCTTGACCTGTTTGAGAGGCTTTTCTTGGCCTGTTTTTGAGGCTTTTCTTGGCCCGTTTTAGAGGCTTTTTCCAGCTGTTTTTGAGGCTATTTTTGGCCCGTTTTCAAGGCTTCCCTTGACCTGTTTGAGAGGCTTTTCTTGGCCCATTTTGGAGGCTATTTTCAGCCCGTTTTTGAGACTTTTCCTGGCTCATTTTTGAGGCTTTTCTTGGCACATTTTTGAGGCTTTTGGCTCATTTTTATACCTTTTTTGGCCCATTTTGGAGGCTTTTCTCAGCCCATTTTTTTTGGAAAAACATCCCCAAAAACCCACTTGAAAACAGGCCAAGAGAAACCTCGAAAACGGGCAAAAAAAAAGCCTGAAAAACAGGTCCAAAAAAGCCTCAAAAGTGGGCCCCAAAAAAAGGCCTGAAAAAGGAGCGTGGAAAGGCCAAAAAAAAAAAAAATGCCCAGCTGGTGGGCGGGGCTTTGGCAATATTCGGTCTATAAGCCGCACAGACATTTTCACCCCCTTTTGGGAAACAAAAAGTCTTATATTAATCCGAAAAATACGGTAATTCTATTTTAATTCTGTTTTACCATTGAGTTCTATTGAGCGAACCTTGCAAGTCTAAAATATAATTCCCCCCTCCCCTCCAACACTGCCAGGTCGCCTTTACAGCTTGAGAAACTAAGGAGGGCCTTTTCTGAGCCTTTGCCCTGTCCATTAGCCAGCTGAGGGCTGTGCTGCCTCTTATCTGACCATTCCCTTAGCAGTGTCTTTTCATCCAGTCTCTTCTCCACATGCCATTATAGCTGGCCCCCAGATGCTCTACCCAGAGGTGGGTTGCTCCTGGTTCGGCCCAGTTCGGCCGAACTGGTAGTGGTATTTTTGCCTGGATCACAAAACTGGCAGCTACCCAAGCTTGCCACGTCCCCCAACCAGTTCCCTCGGTACCGCTGATGCTGCCGCCATTTTGTTTCCTAGTGACTGCGCGTGCATTCACTGTAAATTGTTCTGTGCGTCAGGCCTGCAGCCATCTTTTCTTTGGCCTGCCACACTTTCCGCTATGCATTTTCTATGATGGGAAAATGGGAGGGGGGATTGTAGGGAGTTAGATGTTATGTAGCCATAACAACATTCCTTTCTAGAAAGCCAAGGTCATCCTTTGTCTCTGCACCTCTGCACCTGACCGGAACTGGATGGGTGGAAACTGCCAGCATGGCAGTGGGAGATTGGACCATGCGATGGACTTGTGGGTGTGGGGGCAAGGTCTTGAACTTTCGACTGGGTGGGGGAAACCAGGAAGCCTTCAGATTCGGGTTTTCCCAGATGTGCCAACATGTCTCTCTTAAAAAATTGGAACTTTGAGCAATACTTTGCCTCGGACTCTGATTTAATTTGGGATGCTATTTGGAACCCTGACATTGCGCATGTGTGAAGAACAATTTACATTGAACTGTCCACGCCCACACAGCGCACGCCTGGCAAAGCGCGTGAGAAGCGAACCGGTATAAAACTGGCAGCACCCACCACTGGGACTATCGCATATCAGTAGTGGCTTTTTTAAAACTTTGCAGGTCTTCTGTTACAAATTCAGTACTTTGCGGAGTGCAGCTCGACGAGTTAATCTACCAACACCGCTTTCCCCTGCACGGATTCCAGCTCGGAGTCCCTCATCCTGCTTTGATTGAACACCGAGCAGATCCGCTCCAAATTTCTCCTGCTTGTTGTGTTGACCTTCCTACAAATTGCTCTTTAGCAACTGTTCCATCTGCCCATCGGCAGATTGATGCATGCTTCCGCTTCAGGAGATGCTTCCTCCAGATACCATCCCTGGAGTTTAAACTATTTTTTTTTTTTAGAAAAGGAAAGATACAATACAGCGAGAGAAAAGAATCCAAGTTTTATACGGATCTGGTTTGCTGGCGTAATAACGAGGCTAACCGAAATACCTCCCTGGCTAAGTGAAAAGGAAGAGCAGAACAGAGGAACACGAATGCAATAAATGACATATTAAAGGAAATTGATTTAGTTTCCAGAAAAGGGATGCAACCCATCTCAGAAGAACAGTGTGTGAAGTCAAATCCATGGTCAACAAGAGAAGTCCCCCCCCCCCATTCCTATGACACCGACTTAATCCTAGTTTTGGAGAACGATGCACGAGAACAATCCAGCAGGAGAAGACGTGACTAACTTCTCCCTTG